>NC_134363.1:171900174-172067674 GCF_048569485.1 Anomaloglossus baeobatrachus | reverse complement strand
CTGTAGTTTAAACTTTTACATTTTAAAAATTACACAAAGGAAAATGGGCTGATGTAAAAGTTTGTGCACCCTTGGAGATTTGTGTGCTTAGATAAGCTTGACCAAGTTTCTGACCTTAATGATCCTGTTTAGGGTTATGGCTTGTTCACCATGATTGTTAGGAAAGCTCAGGTGATGCAAAATTCCCAGTTTTATAAAAACCCAGCCGCCTCTAACCTTGTGCCAAAAATCAGCAGTCATGGGTTCTTCTAAGCAGCTGCCTGGCACTCTGAAAATAAAAATGGTGGTGGCCCACAGAGCAGGAGAAGGCTATAAGAAGATAACCTATCACAAGCTTCAAAAGTCATGACATTATCATATGGGCGGTCCCATATTGTTTAAAGTCACAGTACTCTAAAGGGTACTTTACACACTGCGACATCGCTAGCGATCTCGTTAGCGATGTGAAATTCTAGATCAGAAGTGCGATCTTTCGAGATCGCACATGCGTAAAATGACCTATGTGCGATCTCGAAAGATCGCACTTGCAATCTAGAATTTCACATCGCTAACGAGATCGCTAGCGATGTCGCAGTGTGTAAAGTACCCTTTAGGGGTACTTTGCACACTATGACATCGCAAGCCGATGCTGCGATGCCGAGCGCGATAGTCCCCGCCCCCGTCGCAGCAGCGAAATCTTGTGATAGCTGCTGTAGTGAACATTATCGCTATGGCAGCTTCACATGCACTCACCTGCCCTGCGACGTCGCTCTGGCCGGCGAACCGCCTCCTTCCTAAGGGGTCGAGTCGTGCGGCATCACTGCGACGTCACACGGCAGGCGGCCAATAGAAGCGGAGGAGTGGAGATGAGCGGGACGTAAACATCCCGCCCACCTCCTTCCTTCCTCATTGCAGCCGGGACGCAGGTAGGAGATGTTCCTCGCTCATGCGACTTCATACACAGCGATGTGCGCTGCCGCAGGAACGAGGAACAACATCGTACCTATTGCTGCAGCGAAATTATGGAAATGTCGGACCCTACACCGATCATACGATAACGACGCTTTTGCGCTCGTTAATCATATGTAAAAGGATTCACATACTGCGATGTCGACAGTGACGCCGGATGTGCGTCACTTTTGATTTGACCCCACCAACATCGCACCTGCGATGTTGCAACGTGCAAAGTACCCCGTAGTGTATGGAAACTTCTAACTTTGCAGAAAGTAATAAAAATGCCTGAAATCATTCTCTCTCTCTCATTTTTCTGGCATTTGGCAAATAGAAATAATTTTGGTTCCTAATTGACCTAAAATGGGAAAGGTTTATTCTGATTTCATATCAGATAGTGAGAAAACCCTGCAGATGTGTCTGTATAGAGAGCGGAGGACAAACCTGCAGATGCTTTATAGAGAGGGTGGGAAAAACCTGCAGATGTGTCTGTATGGTGAGCGGAAGGAAAAACCTGCAGATGTGTTTGTATGGTGAGCGGAAGGAAAAACCTGCAGATGTGTTTTTATAGAGAGCGGAAGGAAAAATCTGCAGATGTGTCTTTATAGAATGGAGGGAAAAACCTGCCGATGTGTCTGTATGGTGAGCGGAAGGAAAAACCTGCAGATGTGTTTTATAGAGAGCGGAAGGAAAAATCTGCAGATGTGTCTTTATAGAATGGAGGGAAAAACCTGCCGATGTGTCTGTGTATAATGGATGGAAAAACCTGCAGATGTGTTTTATAGAGAGCAGAGGAAAAATCTGCAGATGTGTCTTTATAGATAGTGGAGGGAAGACCTGCAGATAGCGAGGTAGCGACCACCAATGTGATAAATGGTCGCTATATGTCACAGCGGAGAAGGTACCTGCGATATCTAAACGGAAGAGGTTGCTATGGGACTTGTAGTCCACAAAGGCTTCTTGCTACATATAAGGGTCACATTCCCTTTAATAATCCCAGGGTGCTGTGCAGGGCTGAGAATCACATACCTCCACCTGTGGGTGTGGCCAGCTTGATTGAGGAGACTGGCAGTGTGTGTTCTAGAGAGTGAGAGCAGAGCCGAGAGCTCTGGATGGAGCAACCTGTGTGGAGGCTGAGCACAGGGCTCCGAGTCTGAGTCGAGACTGAGGTGAGTGCAGCCAGACCAGGGCTGTAGGGCCGAACCTCTCCTGGAGGAGACACAGACCCAGTGGTCTGCAGAGGGCCCTGGGGCCGAGAAGGAACCTCAGCTAGAGGTGTCTGCTGGCAGGTGCCAGAGAGTGGGGAAAGTGGTTAAACTTCCACTAGGAACTTGTAATAGAGTCTGTTCTGTAAGCTGCAGAGCAGGAAAGCGGGAAAAGCTCCAGGCCTGCGTGGAGCGATTATAAGTCTGTGGACCCTCCTGGAACAGCCGAATGGGGCATCGTAAGACCGTCTCCTACGGCAAGGGGTGCCTGTGTGACGGGGACCCGTATGGACGGTGCATAACCCGGCTGTGTTCCGGATGACTTTACCTGTACAGCGAGGACAATAAAGCCGTTTGGATCGGACTATTTGGGTCACTGCCTCTTTGTCGTCCTGGGGGACCCCCACCCCGCTACAGTCTTTATAGAGAGGGAAAAACCTGCAGATATGTCTTTATAGAGAGCGGAGGAAAAACCTGCAGATGTGTCTTTATAGAGAGCGGAGGGGAAAACCTGCAGATGTGTCGTTATAGAGAGCGGAGGGGAAACCTGCAGATGTGTCTTTTGGTCTAGTAATCATGTCTGTTGGTCCAGTAGTCATGTCTGTTGGTCTAGTAATCATGTCTGTTAGGAGTACTTTGCACGCTGCGACATCGCTAGCCAATAGTAGCGATGCCGAGCGCGATAGTCCCCGCCCCTGTCGCACATGCGATATCTTGTGATAGCTGCCGTAGAGAACATTATCGCTATGGCAGCTTCACACGCACTTACCTGCCCTGCGACGTCGCTCTGGCCGACGATGTGAAGATGTAATTTACCCTCTCACTGTATATGCTGTGATACTATGTCATGATATGTATATTTCTCTGGTTGTATTAGTTGTAATTCATGTATTTTCTTGGGGGAGCTACTGGTCTCAATGTGTCTCTCTCATACAATTGCAGTCTTGGCATCTAATGTGATTATGTAAATAGCCTGTCCTCTTCTTTCCAGAGTTGTGTATCTAATCTGTAATTGCATTGGCCAGTGAAGGAATAGTCATTGTTCTGCACAGCAGGGGATCCCTTCATCTACTGTGGCTGGCAGACATATTGGAGCCCTGTGATGGACCAAACCATTGATGATAGGATGTGTGACCCCCACCCCCTGAACAAACATGGTGGGCTGGTCAAGGAGCACAGACAATGCATTTCCCTTTTTGTAACTTCAGAGTGAGCTGAAACTTGAAGAGAGCAGGAGCCCCAGCCTGGGTGGCTGTGGACACGGACGGAGCTAGGCCTGTGTGGCGGCCCGTGGGATTGTGTGGAACTCTTTGGACTACTGTAAGGACGATTGCTTTGTTATCCGGTCCGAGGATTGTCGGGAAGGGCCCCCGAATCTGTTTTACGTGGACTTATCGTGTGCTGTTCCAGTGTTCTTGTGAATAAACCTGTTGGATCGTCCCTCGGCCTCGCCCATCCTTTGCTCTGTTGTACACTACCGTCACAGACGACCCGCCTCCTTACTAAGGGGGCGGGTCGTGCGGCGTCACAGCGACGTCACATGGCAGGCGGCCAATAGAAGCGGAGGGGCGGAGATGAGCGGGATGTAAACATTCCACCCACCTTCCTTCCGCATTGCCGGTGGAGGCAGGTAAGGAGATGTTCCTCGCTCCTGCGGCTTCATACACAGCAATGTGTGCTGTCGCAGGATCGAGGAACAACATTGTACCTGTCGCTGCAGCAAAATTATGGAAATGACCGACGCTACACAGATCACCGATTTACGACGCTTTTGCGATCGTTCATCTTCTCTCCTGGGCTTTACACATTCGACGTCGTTACCGGTGCCGGATGTGCGTCACTTTCGATTTGACCCCGACGATATCGCAGTAGCGATGTCGCAACGTGCAAAGTACCCCTTAAGCCTGCTTTACAAGTTGCAATTTTGCATACGATATTGTATGCGATCGTAACCGCCCCCATCGTATGTGCGGCACGTTCAATTTGTTGAATGTGCCACACAAACGTTTATCCCCCGTCACACGTACTTACCTTCCATACGACCTCGATGTGGGCGGCAAACGTCCACTTCCTGGAGTGGGAGGGACGTTTGGCGTCACATCGACGTCACGCGGCAGTCGGCCAATAGAAGCGAAGGGGCGGAGCTGAGCGGGACGTAAACTTCCAGCCCACCTCCTTCCTTCCGCATTGTGGGCCGGGAGCCACAGGACGCTGGTAAGATCTGTTCATCGTTCCCGGGGTGTCACACACTGCGATGTGCGCTACCCCCGGTACGATGAACAATCTGATGTGCAATTCTAGAGAAAGGTACGATGTGTATGCGATGAACATTTTACCGTTCAATCGCAATCGCACGGAGCAGTTACACACTGCAATGTACCTTACAATGCCGGATGTGCGTCATTTACGACGTGACCCCGCCGACACATCGTAAGATACATTGCAGCGTGTAAAGCGGGCTTTAGTCTATTATACATGTCTTTTGGTCCAGTAGTCATGTCTGTTGGTCCAGTAGTCATGTCTGTTGGTCCAGTAGTCATGTCTGTTGGTCTATTATACATGTCTGTTGGTCCAGTAGTCATGTCTGTTGGTCCAGTAGTCATGTCTGTTGATCCAGTAGTCATGTCTGTTGATCTATTAGTCATGTCTGTTGGTCTATTATACATGTCTGTTGGTCCAGTAGTCATGTCTGTTGGTCCAGTAGTCAAGTATGTTGGTTCGGTAACCATGTCTGTTGGTCCAATAGTCATTTCTTTTGGTCCAGTAGTCATGTCTATTGGTCCAGTACTCATGTCTGTCTAGTAGTCATGTCTGTTGATCTATCATTCATGTCCGTTGGTCCAGTAGTCATGTCTGTTGATCTATTATACATGTCTGTTGCACCAGTAGTCATGTCTGTTGGACCAGTAGTCATGTCTTTGGTCCAGTAGGCATGTTTGTTGGTCCAGTAGCTATGTCTACGATTTTTCTCCTACCTGCTGGCATCTACAAATCCTCTTCAGATTACCCGCCTGACATCTTCTCATTGTTTCTGTACGACTTATGGACGGCACCACTCCAGATCTACTAATCAGAAGAGGAGTCCAGCACGCTGACTGGTAGGGGGATGCTCGTAGGGCTCCTCTCCAGCTTCCACAAAGAGCCAGCGTGACTGCCGGTCTGGGATCTTATGAATCAATTTACCAAATGATCCACTGTCTACAGAAAGCGGGCAGCACAATGTGAAGGCAGGCTGGGTAGCCCTCTGAGTGTAAATTCCGGCTAGGCGAGCAATTCACTTACCGGGTGGCTCCAATACACATTACAGTGAGCGCCCTACTCTACTCTGCCCAAACGGAACACATGCACGCTCTGCTGTGTTGAGCATACATGTGTATGGGGGCATCGAGAGAGATAGCTGCTGGGTGAACCGTATAAGCTCAGTTGGATGTTGAAGCTTTGTCTGTGGTTGTGGTACTGTTGTGGGGGTTCAGTGACTCCCACTGATGTATGTGGCACGTGGCATGTCACCATTTTTTCTGGGTCTAAATTGAGCCAAAATTCAGTTCCATCCAGTCTGATAAATGTACCCGCGCCAGGTGAGCAGCTACTCCCACCTTTCTCTAACTGCTCTATGTGTGTGCACTTTTGATTCCCAGACAGTACCCCAAATTCTATGCCTCCAGTAGAAATTCACCTTTAATCCAAAAGTCCGTACAATGTCAGGTCAGCGACCACGATTACACAACTGGACATAAAATCTTTATTTACAAATAATCTAATTTTAAGGGCTCGTCCACTCTAAGAGGAGTTGTACATGATCGGACAAACTTTGGGCAAGCATTACCTGGTGAATACCCAGCTCACTCGCTCTCTTCAGCTTCTCAAAGAACTTTGCTTATAGGGGTACAAATGACCACTGCAGCCAATCACTGAGTTCTTCAGTCTTGTCCCACTGTAGTGATTGGCTGCAGCAGCTGTGTGTCAGTGATGAGACGCGCCAACTGCTCCCTATAAGCAAAGGCTGGTGCAGTGCTGGCGTCTTTGCAGAGACGCCAACTTACTCACCACCCTGGCCAGGTAGCGTGCTCCCCAGCACTTCCCTGGCAATCCATGTGTGCTGCCTCCTTCCCCTCTTGGGCCCTGTACATGCCGCACAGGGTTTCCGGGAGTACACCTAAGACACATGCACACACACCGGCCCTCCTCTTGTAGGTCCGGCATGCCATTGCCCGGAAATACCTCCCAGCCTATGGCTGAGAGGCACTGTCAATTTAAGGCACCCTCCCATTAGGGGAGGTGCCTGTGTAGTGCCTTCAGTTAGTCAGCCAGTCTGCTAGTTAGTTGTCATGTCCTGAGCTCTTGTCCAGTTATCCCTGTGCCCGTCTCTAGTACCTGCCTTCCCATACCTGTTTGCCCCTGCTGTGCCCACCATTCTTGTCCATACCTGCCTGTGCAGCCTGCCTTAGGTATCCTACGTGTACCTGAATCCGTCACCTGAGCTGGGGGTCAGCTGCCACAGTCCCGGTCACTGCCCTGGGAGTGGTATATGGTGTCCGCCTCACGGTGGGCGCTTAGTTAAGCATCTCCCACTATAGGGTAAGCCGGGGTCCCCCCCGGGGTGCAGTGGACCACTAATCCTGCTCGCTGCCACTACACCTGCCGCGAGCGTTACAGCTGGCATGGTACAGCAGAGTGGCAGCACTAAAACTGTAGGGCTTCACCAGGTAGGTAATGCATAACCAGTTTTTACCACAATTTTGGACAAGCCCTTCAAGAATATTGATCACATTAAAGACCGTCTGGTCATAGAGACTCGGAAAATACAGTTCACGAGAACTTGAAATTCTCGTATTTTTGCAAAGACGTTTTCTAGCAATCTGGAAAAATATCTCTCGTAAAAAAGTAGAATTATGGGATCAAAGTTGAGGTTTGGGGATACACAGTATATAAAGTATATAACAGTCAGAGAAGAAATCTACAATAAGTGCTTTCATTTTTTTGTGGTCAGAAGTCCTATTTTAGGGTGGTGGAGCACCGAATAATTGTCCGATTGTCCTCAGTAACTCCGGAGTTCATGCAGGATCATTTTAAGTTATGGGATAGCTCCGTCCACAATGACTCCAGTTTCTCCTGCATATCCTCTATCGAGGTCACCGTGTCGTGTAAGTCTGACGTAGCCGGAGACATCTTGGACTTGGTCTCCTCCATTTGCATATTAATAGTATGGGTAAAGTGTTCGATCTGCATCAGGGTATTCCTCTGAAACTCCTCCACTTCTCTCTGCACCTGAGCCGCCATCTCTTCAACGTAAGGCGCCACCGGTTCGTTAGGTTGACCTTCAGGAAACCTCTCTCTGAAGTTTCGAGGATACGTCACGAGCTGCTCTTTCAGTGCATCCAAGTTTTTATGGATTTTCTCATGCAAATCTTTTGCGTTCTGAGTCAGTTTTCGAGATAATTCTTGGACCTGAGCCGTTAGCTTCTCCTGGGTGGTCAGAGAGTGCGGAGAAAGGTTTCCATGAAGTTCTTCTACTGCGTGGTGGATCTCTGTCAGGAGTCTCTCGCCCAGTGGAAGTAGAACTTCTCTTACCTTCTCTGTTTGCAGAATGATTTGGTCATGGATGTTTTCTGCCAGTTTGTGGGGGACGCTATTACTTATATGATCCCTCTTCAAGCTAAACTGTGCGGCCAGCTCCTTCGCGCCCCACGTCAAATGGTCTTTCAACTCATCGGTGTAAGGCACCAAGCGGTTCTGTACTTGTTCCAGATTTTTGCTTATCGTCTGGTGCGCTTCATCTATGTAGGGGTAAATCTTCCTCTGGATATCCTGCAGTTCCCTACGGATTAGTTTGCGCAGCCCGTCCGAGTCTTCATACAAGTGCTTCTGGAGTCCGCTCTTCCATGGACCAAACATATTGCCCACGTAGTTGACTCCATTTTGAAAACTGTTTCTCAAGCCGCTGGTGAGGAATGAAAGAAAAGATTCATATAAATTGGATGTTTTTAGATTTTTCCATCACAGAAAATCATAGGATTACATTCCGCTTTAGACATATTTGTTTCTATAGTATCATCCCAATTCATTGCACATATCCAAGATGTCGTTGGCCACCATGGCTCCATCTGATGAAACATCATCCTGGCATCATGCAATGAAACTTTACAAGAGCGTTATGTCTTGTGAAGTGTAAGGCTATGTTCACACGTTGCCAGTGGCGTAACTAGAGTTCGAAGGGTCCCGGTGCAAAATTTGGACCTTGGTCCCCCACCATGTTGGTCAGATGTATGTATATGTATCTATACATTTAGCATTCTAAATCCTATAAAGACATACTAGTAGCCCTCCCCCCATTATGTAGTAATGTCCCTCATCCCGGACTTCTTCCTGGTAAATATCCTCCCCATCTCAATATATATGAGACCATCCCCGTAGATACATCCCGCATCCTGGTAAATATGTCCCCATCCTGGTGTATATGCCTCCCACCCTGGTAGATATGTCCCCCATCCTGGTAAATGTCCCTCATGCTGAGCCCATCCTGGTAAATATGTCCCCCATCCTGGTATATATGCATCCCACCCTGGTAGATATGTACCCCATCCTGGTAAATTTCCCTCATCCTGAGGCCATTCTGGTAAATATGTCCCCCATCTTGGTATATATGTCTCCCATCCTGGTAAGTATGTTCCTCATTCTGGTATATATATATATATATATATATATATATATATATATATATATATATATATATATATATATGTATATATATATATATATACATGCCCCTCATCCTGGTATATATGTCCCAATCCTAGTAAATGGCCCCCTCCTTGTATATATGGCCTCATCCTGGGCCCCTCCTGGTATATATGTCACCTCTTGGTATACATGTCCCCCTCTTGGTATGTATGTCCCCATCCTAGGCCCCTCCTAGTATATACTGTATGTCCCTTCCTGGTATACATATTACAATCTTGATTTATTTGTCCTCATCCTGTGTCCCTCCTGGAATATATTTGTGTCCCTCCTGGTACATGTCCTCATCCTGGTCAATATGTCTCTGTTCTGTTTCTTATGGCAAAAATAAAAAATCAGTAGTTTAGGATAATGAAGGAGTTAATAAAGGTGATCTCCAAATCATATACTTTGTTCCACGCCACCTTAGAGTTACATGATAAAATCATCAATGCACGCTGCCACCACTAGATGGAGCTCACTGCACAGCAGCGTATACAGCTCCCATTACACTATATAATATTTGTATATGCAGCAAGCTACCCAAATTGATGGCAGAGATTGCTTTACCTACAGGCTAAAATGGGTTTGTAAAACGTTTCATAGAATTTTTCCTTTTTTCATCTATTTATCAATTCAGATTCACAAGCAATCGCTCTCCATGCCTTAATTTAAAGTTTACCACTCAAGATAACCCTTTTTCTTTTTTTCCTTTCCACATACACAGCTATGCACTTCATATGTTTTCTGGCATTTATTATACAGATTCCTTCACATAAACCCACCTGACTTCGTTCATCGGATTCTTATGAAGATGATATTCATTCTTCTCCGTTGCTAACTGGCTAAAATAATCCCAGAAGCCATTTCTAGCATAATCCGCCTGGCAGCCTGAGGAGGAAACAGTCACATTAAACGGTGGAATATAAAGTGAATTACGGTAATCTAATATATAAAGCTAAGTGTGTGTGTATGTATGTCCGCTAAAGGAATCCGCACCGTCCCATTTACAATCACAAAATTTTGCACAGACGCATCATGTGACTCAGGGAGCGTCGTAGACTGTGTTTTGATGGGAAAATTTAACCCTTTACAGCTGCTCCCCAAAAAACCTGTCTCCATTAAAGTCTATGGAGCTGTGAGCTATAGGTTATTAATAGCAACTGTGATTGGTTGCTGTAGGAACAAAATAAATTGTTAGTATAAAAAGCTTATGTGTGAGGTAATAAGATGGTGGGGAGACAAAGAGAGGCAGAGACAGAAAGAGACAGACAGAGAGGGACAGACAGGGAAAGAGACAGAGAGACAGGGAAAGAGACAGAGAGAGACAAGGAAAGAGACAGGGAAAGAGACAGAGACAAGTAAAGAGACGGAGAAAGAAACAGACAAATGGGGAAAGAGACAGACGGGGAAAGAGACAGATGGGGAAAGAGACAGATGGGGAAAGAGACAGACGGGGAAAGAGACAGACGGGGAAAGAGACAGACGGGGAAAGAGACAGACGGGGAAAGAGACAGACGGGGAAAGAGAAAGACGGGGAAAGAGACAGACGGGGAAAGAGACAGACCGGGAAAGAGACAGACCAATAAAGAGACAGACGGGGAAAGAGACTGACAGACAGATAGAGAGAGACAGACAAAGACAGACACAGAGATAGAGAGAGACAGAGAGAGACAGACAGAGAGACCGATACAGACAGATCGATACAGACAGACAGAGACTGTGAGAGAGACAGAGAAACAGTTCATATCCCGGGCAGCGCCGAGTACTACAGCTAGTACCGTATCATATAAGCTTAAAGAGTAACCATTGTTTAAATATTCATTTAATAAATCAATAGTAAGCGTGAAAATAGAAAACTTTGTAATAAATCTTATCAGAGAAATCTGCTTCTTTCTCCTCCTGCACTGATCAATCATTCCCAAAATTCTCAATTCACGGGTAAAATGTTCCTCCAGGGAATACAGACTTTTCCATTACTGAGATAGGAGATGACAGTTGGTGATCTTAAGGTTCTATGGAAAAGCCTAACTGTAATTTCAGGAGAACAAGCAGCAGAATGAGATGAAAGTTGGTGCTCATAAGGTTCTATGGAGATGTGTAACTAATTTCAGGAGAACAAGCAGCAGCATTAGATGACAGTTGGTGCTCATAAGGTTCTATGGAGATGTGTAACTGCTTAATTCTGCTCAATATTAAGACATAAAGTCAATATTAAATAATATTAATAATAACATCTATTGATAAAATACAAATTGGAGTTAAATATGAATAAAATGATACCTTGATATCTGCGATCCGATGTTCTATAGATACAGGATACAGTATATATATATATATATATATATATATATATATATATATATATATATATATATATATATATAAAATTCCATGTTTTTCTTTATATGTAAGTGAGCTGTTAAGATCTATGGGTCGGACATAGATCTCCCTGAGAATCTGCCTCCAGTGACTATTGTAGATCCGGAGAGCAGACTGTCAGTATTACATGTCTCATACTGGTAACTCCTCCTTTCATGTAAAATTAGCTCTGGAGGCGGAGTCTCAAGGAGATCTATATCCGGCCCATAGATCTTAACAGCTCATTTACATATTAAGAAAAACATTGATATCTCTGGAGTAAGACATCGGATTGAAGATGTCAAGGTATCATTTTATTGAAGTTTCTATGACTAGACGGCTTAGGGTACTTTCACACTTGTGTTAATTTCCTTCCGTCACAATCCGCCCTTTTGGAAAACAGCGGCATCCGTTAACGGATTCCGTTGTTTCCCATAGACTTGTATGGATGACGGATTGTGCCAAAAGTACCTGCGTTGCTTCGTTGCGGAAGGAACGCAGCATGTAACGTTTTTTGAGCAGCGGAATCCTTAGGATTTCACTGCGCATGCTCTCTCTGGCTCCCTGCACACGTAACCAGGATACACATTGGGTTACTAAGCAAAGCGATTTGCTTGGTTACCCAATATTTACCCTGGCTACATGTGCAGGGAGCCTGACACTTCCCCACTCGGCTCCGCCCCCTCCCGCACTACAATCCGCATGTAAACATGTGGACACATGTACACAGACGCACACACACACACACTCACCTGTCCCCAGCGATGCAGTCCCCGCGGCACTGACGTCCTCAGCGCCAGGCCCCGCTCGGCTCCACCCATCCCGCACTCCGCACCCCGCACACATTCTCGGCGGCCGAATGATCAGCTGATCACCCGGCGACCGGCTGCTGTGAGCGATCAGCTGATCACCCGGCGGCCGGCTACTGTGAGCGATCAGCTGATCACCTGGCGGACGGCTACTGTGAGCGATCAGCTGATCACCCGGCGGCCGGCTACTGTGAGCAATCAGCTGATCGACCGGCTGCTGTGAGCGATCAGCTGATCGCCCGGCGGCCGGCTGCTGTGAGCGATCAGCTGATCGCCCGGCGGCCGGCTGCTGTGAGCGATCAGCTGATCGCCCGGCGGCCGGCTACTGTGAGCGATCAGCTGATCACCTGGCGACCGGCTGCTGTGAGCGATCAGCTGATCACCCGGCGGCCGGCTGCTGTGAGCGATCAGCTGATCACCCGGCGGCCGGCTACTGTGAGCGATCAGCTGATCACCCGGCGGCCAGCTACTGTGAGCGATCAGCTGATCACCCGGCGGCCAGCTACTGTGAGCGATCAGCTGATCACCCGGCGGCCGGCTACTGTGAGTGATCAGCTGATCGTTCACAATAGTCTGCCGCCGGTAAAACTGTAAAAAAAAAAAAGAAGAAGAAAAAAAACCCGGATTCCGTTGTTTTGTACGATCCGTTGCATCCGTCACACAACGCAATGCAACGGATACCGTTGAACGCAAGTGTGAAACCAGCCTTAAGAAGGAGGATCCTACTGACAGATCCCTTTAAGTGTTCAGTTTACCTTTCTGCATTTGGATATGTTTTTTTGTTAGTTTTAGTTAAAGGCTACAATCTGTAAATTCTTAAAATGTTCTGCCAATTTTAATGTTTGGAGATATTGCAGTATAATGAAATCTTACCAGCTAGACCCAAGATCAGCCACAGACACAAGATCTTCCCACTTGCCATTTGCGAGCCTCAGACTTAAGTCTCAATGTTCAGGAATGCAAAATGTAGAAACCTTGAATAAAGATGGAATAGTGTTAATACAACATTCATGAACATGGCAGCGATGAGTGAATACATTGGCTGGATTCTGGTCCAGCTGCCAAGTCAGGGGTCCGGGTCCGTCAGACAAGAACCATGGAATTAAAGTGACCAGGTCAGGAGTCTATGCCTGCCAGACAGGAGCCACAGATTTCCAGTGGCCAGGTCAGGGGTCCATGCCCACCAGACAGGAGCTATGGAATTGCAGTGGCCAGGTCTGGGCTCCATGCCCGCCAGACAGGAGCTATGGAATTGCAGTGGCCAGGTCTGGGGTCCATGTCCACTAGACAGGAGCTATGGAATTGCAGTGGCCAGGTCAGGGGTCCATGCCCGCCAGACAAGAGTCATGGAAACAAAGCGACCAGGTCAGGGGTCCATGCCCGCCAGACAGGAGCTATGGAATTGCAGTGGCCAGGTCAGGGGTCCATGCCCGCCCGACAGGAGCTATGGAATTGCAGTGGCCAGGTCAGGGGTCCATGCCCGCCAGACATGAGCTATGGAATTGCAGTGGCCAGGTCAGGGGTCCATGCCCGCCAGACAGGAGCTATGGAATTGCATTGGCCAGGTCAGGGGTCAATGTCCGTCTGACAAGAGTCATGGAATCGAAGCGACTAGGTCAGGGGTCCATGCTCGCCAGACAGGAGTCATGAAATCAAAGCGACCAGGTCAGGGGTCCATGCCCGACAGACAGGAGTCATGGAATCGAAGCGACCAGGTCAGGGGTCCATGCCCGACAGACAGGAGTCATGGAATCGAAGCGACCAGGTCAGGGGTCCATGCCCGACAGACAGGAGTCATGGAATCGAAGCGACCAGGTCAGGGGTCCATGTCCGACAGACAGGAGTCATGGAATCGAAGCGACCAGGTCAGGGGTTCATACCGGACAGACAGGAGCCACAAAATTGCAGCTGCCAGGTCAGGGGTCCATGCCTGTCAAACAGGAGCCATGGAAGTGTAGTTGCGAGGTCAGTGGTCCATGCCTGCCAGACAGTAGTAATGGAATTGCAGCTCCCAGGTCAGAGGTCAATGCCCGCCAGACAAGAAAATGGAATTGCAGCTTCCAGGTCAGGGGTCCATGCCCAGGTAGGACGTGGTTTGTGGAGCTCCCGTCCAGTGCTCACAGAATGTTGGACCAGAATAACTACAAATCGATTCCCTCATTTCTAATCAACAATTATCCAACAAACATTTATCCTCTAGTGCATCTTTTATGAGGCTTAAAATCAGTGGCACATCCCCACGTGTGAACAGAAAGGGTGAAATCTGTTGTAAAAGCCACATCTGACTTGCGCTGATTTTGCTGCAGATATTCTCTGGGTAAAATGTGTAACGTGTGAACTTTGCCTTAGAGCTTTATTCCCTAAAAAGTGGCAAAAGTGAATAGATCCTTCACTTTAGTCTCCTCTTGGGGGCCCTAGTCCTATAATTTTAGGCTTCTTCCATGGATATACCTGTAGTCTTACATATAACACATGGCCGCTAGGCCCCCAGATTCTACATTGGGGTCTTGTAACCATGATGACGACTTCCATCTTCTATCATTTTATTCTAGACTTTAATATAAGCAATTAAAGTCAATAACGGACCAACACGGCAAGTGAAGCCAAGATCGGGCTTATGGAATTTTTTCTTATTTTTATTTATTTTTTTTAATGGAAGAAATTAAAAGTAATGTAAAAAAATAAAATAAAATTCCCATATGAAATATAATTAAAGAAATTGGAAATAATAAACTTTAGTCCTTTTCCGAAATGCACAAAGTGCATCATCTGAGTTTCTGTATATCAGCCCCCAAATAATTGATTATTGTTACATTATTTTATGGGATAATGCAAGGGTATGACGGGTAATGGACGTACCTGCAGGAATTGTGTCCCCGGTCAGTGGTAAATCCTGGAGTGACGCCGAGATCTCGTGGGCATCATGCTTCACGCTCACATTTTAAAGCACTTGTGAAATGTAAGCAGAGTGGTGCCGCCTCTTCAGTCGTGGTGTGAACGAGGGTTCTCCAGAAGAGATGTCGTCACTCGTCAGCAGCACGCCTGATCTGGAGGGAAAAAGACGACAAGAAACGCACTGACCACAAGGAGGCAGCGGAGGATATTCCTATGAAATCATATTTATACTGACCAAAAGTTTGGACACACCTTCTCATTCAAAGAGTTTTCTTTATTTTCATGACTCTAAAAATTGTAGATTCACATTGAAGGCATCAAAACGATTAATTAAAACATGTGGAATGAAATACTTAACAAACAAGTGTGAAACAACTGAATATATGTCTTGTATTCTAGGTTCTTCACAGTAGCCACCTTTTGCTTTGATTACTGCTTTGCACACTCTTGGCATTCTCTTGATGAGCTTCAAGAGGTGGTCACCGGAAATGGTTTTCCAACAGTCTTGAAGGAGTTCCCAGAGATGCTTAGCACTTGTTGGCCCTTTTGCCTTCACTCTGCGGTCCAGCTCACCCCAAACCATCTCGATTGGGTTCAGGTCTGGTGACTGTGGAGGCCAGGTCATCTGGCGTAGCACCCCAGCACTCTCCTTCTTAGTGAAATAGCCCTTACACAGCCTGGAGGGGTGTTTGGGGTCATTGTCCTGTTGAAAAATAAATGATGGTAGAACTAAACGCAAACCGGATGGAATAGCACGCCGCTGCAAGATGCTGTGGTAGCCATGCTGGTTCAGTATGCCTTCAATTTTGAATAAATCTCCAACAGTGTCACCAGCAAAGCCCCCCCACACCATCACACCTCCTCCTCCATGCCTCACGGTGGGAACCAGCCATGTAGAGTCCATCCGTTCACCTTTTCTACAAAGACACGGTGGTTGGATCCAAAGATCTCAAATTTGGACTCATCAGACCAAAGCACAGATTTTCACTGGTCTAATGTCCATTCCTTGTGTTCTTTGGTCCAAACAAGTCTCTTGTGCTTGTTGCCTGTCCTTAGCAGTGGTTTCCTAGCAGCTATTTTACCATGAAGGCTGCTGCACAAAGTCTCCGCTTAATAGTTGTTCTAGAGATGAGAAGGTGTGTCCAAACTTTTGGTCCGTACTGTATATTGAAAAGGAAGCAAATACCCCAATATTTATTAAATACTGTTATCCAAAATAAACCAGAAAAAAATATTTTCTTGTACTCGAGCAAGAGGGCAAAAATCTTTAAGAAATGTTCCGAAATACTTAAAAAAAAATATTACCCCTTCAATTAAAATGCTTTTGTGTTATTATTATAACTATTATTATTACTATTATTATTATTATTAATAATAATAATAATAATAATAATAATAATATACATACTTGGTATTGGTGCATTTACAAAAATCCAAAGAATGCACAATGAATGTAAAAAAATACCCTCAATGACAAAATTGCATATTTTTATGTTGTTGCACTTGTTTATAGAATCTGAAATCAAAAGCAATCAAGAAGAAGTACCGTATTTTTAGGATTATAAGACGCACTTTTCCTCCTAAAAATTTGGGAGGAAAATGAGGGGTGCGTCTTATAATGCGAATGTAGCTTACCTGGAGGTGGAGAATGGGCGCTGCGCAGGCTGCGGTGGGGGCTGGGCTGGCTGTGGGACGCTGTGCAGGCTGCGAAGGGGGGGTTGTGCAGGCTGTGGTAGAGGCTGTGCAGGCTGCGGTGGGGGTTGTGCCGGCTGCAGTGGGGGCTATGCTGGCTGCGGTGTGGGCTGTTCAGGCTGCGGTGGGGGGGGTGTCGGCTGCAGTGGGGGCTATCCTAGCTGTGGTGTGGGCTGTGCTGGCTGCAGGGCGCTGTGCAGGCTATGGTGGGGGTTGTGCAGGCTATGGTGGGGGCTGTACAGGCTATTGTGGGGGCTGTGCAGGTTGCGGTGGGGTCTGTGCTAGCTGCAGGGAACGGTTCAGGCTGCGGTGGGGGTTGTGCAAGCTGTGGTGGGGGCTGTGCAGGTTGCAGTGGGGCTGTGTTGGCTGTGGTGGGGGGGTGCTGGCTGTAGTGGTGGCTGTAGTGGTGGCTGTGCTGGCTGCGATGGGGCTGTACTGGCTTCAGTGGGGGCTGTGCTGGCTGCGGTGGGGCTGTACTGGCTGCAGTGGGGGCTGTGCTGGCTGTGGTGGGGCTGTACTGACTGTAGTGGGGGCTGTGCTGGCTGCGGTGGGACTGTGTAGGCTGCATTGGGGGCTGTGCTGGCTGTGGTGGGGGCTGTGCAGGCTGTGGTGGGAGCTGTGCTGGCTGCTGTAAGGGATGTGCAGGCTACGGTAAGGGCTGTGCAGGCTGTGGTAGGGGCTGTGCAGGCTGTGGTGGGGGCAGTGCAGGCTGTGGTGGGGGCTGTGCAGGCTGCGGTAAGGGCTATGCAGGCTGTGGTGGGGGCTGTGCTGGCTTCAGTGGGGGCTGTGCAGGCTGCAATGGGAGCTGTGCAGGCTTCAGTGGGGGTTGTGCTGGCTGCGGTGGGGGCTGTGCTGGCTGCAGTGGGAGGAAAATGAGGGGTGCTTCTTATAATGTGAATTTAGCATACCGGAAGGTGGAGAATGGAATCGCGGTTCTGTGCACTATGTAATGGTTATTTTTCCGTCACGGCAGCTTAACTACATTTACTTCCATGGGAGATATGATTAGCAGCTGCGATCCCGAGGTCAGTTTTGAAGAATGAACTGACATAACTGTGTTACTAACAAAGAAACTGGAGTTTTGGAAAACTGCACCATCGGTGATCAATGTTTCTGTGGCGCCCCTGAGACTTCAGTCGCCACAGGGTACTGCACCTCACTTAAGGTGCGGTACTCATACCGGGTATTGAGGAGGTTGGTGCCGGTTCCACATCTAAACATTCCATAAATACATAGCAGGTTGACCTCCCCACTGTGGACCAGCCTAGGATCGGGTCTTAAGGATGCCACCAAACACTGGAGCTTCCACCCACTAGTGACAGGAACCCGGGGAATGGGAGGAGCAGCCATTGGGGGAGAGGGAGGAGTACACTTTTAGACACAGAGCCGTACCCTGACAGAGGTTGGGGAAGGAAGCAAGGAGAGATTACCAGTGGAATCTGCGGGACAAAGGAGTAAATAAGGTCGCTGAGGGTAGAGCTTAGTGGCTCCGTCGAGACCGATGCAGTTCAGGGTACAGAGCCCTAGGGTGGTATATATGTCAAGTTGCGCAACCAGAATCCGTCGGACAGGGGGATATTATGTCCCTCTGGCCACCACCAGATCCCGGAGCAAAGTAGCAACATAGATCCTGGAGTCGTCAACACGGTCTGGCCCCAAAATGGGCTCACACTGTCTGCAGAAGAGACGGGAACTTTAACACTGAACAGGGGTCCCCAAGCACTTCAGGTCACGGGGATCCACATAGAAAGCGCAAGGAAGGAAGGGCCCGCAATCCACAACACCAGCAGTGACCTCTGAATTACCCGGGATCGGATTGGGCCCATCACGGCAGAGACCGGCACTCCAAGGGTGACAACTGGACTGTAAGTAAAGGACTTTGAACCGCAACCACTGAGTAAGCCCTTCATTGCTGGCATTCCGCGCTCCAGCTCCAACAGTCACTACCACCCCCATCATTCTTCCCTTGGGCCTGGCTCTACCTGTGGGGAGCCGAACCATCTGAGCTGCAACATCATCCGCCCCAGAGAACAGTACCCGCCGCGGCGGCTAATCCCAGGCCGCACACCATAGGTGGCGTCACGAGACAACTGCTTCCAACATCCTCAACCCCTTCATCCTCATTATCACACTATTCATCTATCCCCTTTTTGTGGACACCTCGAGGTCACGAAACCGGGCAGGGCCACCCGTGACATCCCCTAACCTTTCACCGGCCCGGTGACGAGTATTCCCCAAGGCCCCGTGGGGTGCTCCATTTCCACCAGGGAATATACATGCTATGTGTCATGATTCCTCTGTGCAGAGCATCTTGCACATTAGTGATGCTCTGCCGCGCCTTCCTGAACTACGGAGCTAGCAGTGACATGTTTCCTTTGTGCAGAGTATCTTGCATTTGGAGATGCTCTGCTGTGTTTCTTTGAGCACTAGCTCACAGGTTGTTTGACAGCACAGGATTCCATGCTGGTTCTGGGAGGTGCTGATTACTCAGGTGTTCCACATTCCTGGTAATTGCTCTGTTTCATTACTGAGCATGCTCTCCCAGAACCTTGCCAGTCATACTCTCTTGTTCTGCAGTTGTGCTTTTGGCTTGTGTTCTGATCTAAGCTTCTTGACCCCGGACTGTTGATTGACCCCTCTCTGCCCTCTCCCTGTTCTTGTCGTTACCTCCTGGCTTCTGACCTCGGATTGTTACCTGACCACGTCTCTGTCTGCTCCCTGAATCTAATACCTACTCTCCTGGAATTCTGACCCTCGGCCTGTGCCTTAACTGCATTTCTGCTTACTCCCTGTGTACTGTCGTGTCCTGTCGTGTCCTCCTGTTTCCTGATCCTGGCTTGTCTGACTACCCTTCCGTCTATACTATCCGTAAGTAGTGACTAGCATCACACTATAAAAGTGGAGTAAGCTCCTGAGGATAAATTCTGCCTGAATGTTATATTATAATGTGGCATGCTATACAGTGCCCATACACCTTACATTGCCATCTCTTCTGATTTATTGGGTTTTGCCAAGTATCCTCTCTAAAGGGTACTTTACACGCTGCGATATTGGTACCAATCTCGCTAGCGAGCGTACCCGCCCCCGTCGGTTGTGCGTCACGGGCAAATCGCTGTCCGTGGCGCACAACATTGCTTACACCCGTCACACGAACTTACCTTCCCTGAGACGTTGCTCTGGCCGGAGATCTGCCTCCTTTCTAAGGGGGCGGTTCATGCGGCGTCACAGCGATGTCACACGGCAGCCGTCCAATAGCAGAGGAGGGGCGGAGATGAGCGGCCGCAACATGCCGCCCACCTCCTTCCTTCCTTCTGCATTGCCGGTGGACGCAGGTAAGGAGATGTTCGTCGTTCCTGCGGCGTCACACATAGCGATGTCTGACGCTGCAGGAACGACGAACAACCAGCTGCATGCACCACCAACGATATTATGAAAAGGAGCGACGTGTCAACGATCAACGATTTTTGACGTTTTTTGCGATGGTTGATCATCGCTCCTTGGTGTCACACGCTGCGATGTCGCTAACGACGCCGGATGTGCGTCACTAACGACGTGACCCCAACGATATATCGTTAGCGATGTTTCAGCGTTTAAAGCACCCTTAAGACTATGTTGGTGGCTCCTCTCCGTGAAGATCCCGAGGATTGGGTGTCTGAATTCAAACTGTCTGATCCTCATCTCCACCAATGGATGAATTTGGGAGCTACTCAAACACATTGGGTGGTGGTCATCCTATCCCCCCTCCAAAAATCAGAAAGCTTTAATATAATCTGGAACATTTTGGACCAGATTGATGCTCCAGCGCAACGTTGAGCTAAAAAATGGAGGAGAAATCAGTAAAACATGGTGCAGAAATTATTAAATCAACATTTGCAAATGGCGGGGATTCGGGGAGCTCTTCGATACTGTCAGGGCGGGACGTTATTGTTGTAAGTGCAAAGTCATAAATCAGAGATCCTATCATAAACCGCACACCTGGGGGTCTTGGCCATGCGTGGGCCCCTAGTTGGGAAATGGGGACTCGCACCTGCCACATGTTTGCGTTTTTTTGTGTACAAACATTCAAAACTGGGGCGAAGTTGACAGCTCCTGATTTGTTATCTTCACGAGAGGCTCGTTATCTGCTGTTTTCATTCTGTCTGCAACAGTCTGTAACCTAAATCAACGCCAAAGTCCAACGGGCATCGTCAGACCTCCAACCATACAGAACTGGATGATCCGGATTAAAGTTCACCGTCATTGCATCACCGCCGGCTGCATAATGCATCGTGTAATGCTGACGTGCGCTGAGAGCGGGTGATCAGTGCAAAGGGGAACTCAAGTGATCCAGTCATAGATACATGTGAGAAGACCCCATAACTGGTGTAAAGACTATGGACACATTTCACATGGAAAACATGATTTTACATATGTTTGTGGCTACCTTTAGTTAATTACACTCTTCAATCTACACTTTCTTGTACACATTTAGATCCCCGATATTCAGTTTGCAACATTATCAACACTTGTTGACTGTCTATCCCAGTAATACAGGGTGGATGTGAGGTCTGTGTGTCTCTCCTAGTAATATAGGCTGGATGTGAGCTCTGAGTCTCTCTCCTAGTAATATAGGCTGGATGTGAATTTTGTGTGTCTCTCCTAGTAATATAGGCTGGATGTGAGGTCTGTGTGTCTCTCCCAGTAATATAGGCTAGATGTGAGCTCTGTGTGTCTCTCCCAGTATTATAGGCTGGATGTGAGCTCTGTGTGTCTCTCCCAGTAATATAGGCTGGATGTGAGCTCTGTGTGTCTCTCCCAGTAATATAGGCTGGATGTGAGCTCTGTGTGTCTCTCCCAGTAATATAGGCTGGATGTGAGCTCTGTGTGTCTCTCCCAGTAATATAGGCTGGATGTGAGCTCTGTGTGTCTCCCAGTAATATAGAAAAATGAATGTGTTCAGCTCACCCCTCTTCACTCTAGGATCCACCACCGATGCACCGAACGCCCTGGCCCGGGCGGAGAAACACAGTCATGGAGAGAAAAATATCCAGCATCGGAAGACGGAGAGGTTAGGATAAAACTGGGAATTTTATTAAATCCATTAAAAGCAGGATGCAACACGCAAAGGGAGCATGGGGACACACAGTGAAACACAAGACTTATCCTACGCGTTTCAACCTTGCGGTATTAATCATGGTAGAGCGGTCTGGGTGTTGCTTTCTTAGGGACTTTTACTGTTTTACCTGGGTTGTGTTGTGCACAGATAATGCAGGATTGTACGTGTTTACCAAGGTCCCTGTTCCCTATGATGGCACAAGCAACACATGGCCCCACTCACGCCTCAAGGCTGGATGTGAGCTCTGTGTGTCTCTCCCAGTAATATAGGATGGATGTGAGCTCTGTGTGTCTCTCTCCCAGTAATATAGGCTGGATGTGAGGTCTGTGTCTCTCTCCCAGTAATATAGGCTGGATGTGAGCTCTGTGTGTCTCTCCCAGTAATATAGGCTGGATGTGAGCTTTGTATGTCTCTCCCAGTAATATAGTCTGGATGTGAGCTCTATGTGCCTCTCCTAATAATATAGGCTGGATGTGAGCTCTGTGTGTCTCTCCCAGTAATATAGGCTGGATGTGAGCTCTCTGTGTCTCTCCCAGTAATATAGGCTGGATGTGAGCTCTGTGTGTCTCTCCCAGTAATATAGGCTAGATGTGAGCTCTGTGTGTCTCTCCCAGTAATATAGGCTGGATGTGAGCTCTTTGTGTCTCTCCAGTAATATAGGCTGGATGTGAGGTCTGTGTGTCTCTCCCAGTAATATAGGCTGGATGTGAGCTCTTTGTGTCTCTCCAGTAATATAGGCTGGATGTGAGCTCTGTGTGTCTCTCCCAGTAATATAGGCTGGATGTGAGGTCTGTGTGTCTATCCCAGTAATATAGGCTGGATGTGATCTCTGTGTGTCTCTCCCAGTAATATAGGCTGGATGTGAGCTCTGTGTGTCTCTCCCAGTAATATAGTCTGGATGTGAGCTCTGTGTGTCTCTCCCAGTAATATAGGCTAGATATGAGCTCTGTGTGTCTCTCCTAGTAATATAGACTGGATGTGAGCTCTGTGTGTCTCTCCCAGTAATATAGGCTAGATGTGAGCTCTGTGTGTCTCTCCTAGTAATATAGGCTGGATGTGAGGTCTGTGTATCTCTCCAGTAATATAGGATGGATGTGAGCTCTGTGTGTCTCTCCTAGTAATATAGTCTGGATGTGAGCTCTGTGTGTCTCTCCCAGTAATATAGGCTGGATGTGAGCTCTGTGTATCTCTCCCAGTAATATAGGCTAGATGTGAGCTCTGTGTGTCTCTCCCAGTAATATAGGCTGGATGTGAGCTCTGTGTGTCTTTCCCAGTAATATAGGCTAGATGTGAGCTCTATGTGCCTCTCCCAATAATATATGCTGGATGTCAGCTCTGTGTGTCTCTCCCAGTAATAATGGCTGGATGTGAGCTCTGTTTGTCTCTCCCAGTAATATAGGCTGGATGTGAGCACCATTGAATTAATGGTGCTCTATAAATAAATAATAATAATAATAATAATGTGAGGTTTGAGTCTCTCACAGTAAAATAGGTTGGATGTGAGCTCTGCAGACAATCAGCATCTGCAGAAATTGACAAAATTTACAATTAGGGTCTCCAATGTGAAAATGCAACCTGCACACCCCTATAGTTATGCCTCAGACTAAGGAAAAAATAGAGAGTAATCAAATACGAATATTAATTTGCAAAAAAGCTTTATTGAAGTTAATGTAGATGAAAAACAATTACCATATATAAACTACAAGATGTTGTAGAAGATTTTATATATGTATGTATATATATATATATATATATATACACACACACGGTATATATTTCCCAATGTAACAAGATATCTAATATATTTCAGATGAGGTTTCTGAATGATATAAAATATAGGTTGCAGCATTGTTAGATTTTATATATCAGAGAATATGCAGCAGTATGATAGAAAAGCCATAAAACACTTTAAAGTAAATATTTAGATTTATTTCTTAATTCTTAATATTATTAGAGCGGTGATTCTGTAACTAAATAATTCAAGATAGAGTGACTTGTTACCCTTTGCCACCCAGCAGCACATGGGCACATGTGCAACCCACCCTACACCTATGCAAAGCCCCTATAGTAAAGAGGTACGGCCATTAAATCTTTATCCTTACCTATGTGTTAGATTCAGCAAATGTAGAGAACCTGTCACCGGGTGAAACGTGGGCAGTTTCCTCTCTTATTTTATTCCCACTGCTCCCTGAGTATTTGTTTTTTATTTCTTCTAAAAGTATTGACTTTTTTAGATAGAGCTAATTTTTATGATCTTTACCTCAGGGGTGTGGTTCAGGGGATCCTCAGGGGCGTGTCTTTAGAGGGCTCTGAATTGTTGTCCAGTGAGTTCCCCTTGGTAAGGACCATGAAAATTACTACAATATAAAAAGGCAAATATCATTGGAACCATATGGTGGATTTTAACCCCTTACTGACATCGTATGTACTGGTACATCCTGTGTCGGCTCCTTGACTTTGATGCAGGCTCACAAGCTGAGCCCGCATCTTTTCCTGCACATGTCAGCTGATCTTATTAGTCGGCATATGCCTCTAACAGCCTCAGCGATCCGCCCGTACCTGTTAACTGGTTAAATTCGGCCGTCAATCTCTGACAAAGGGATTTAACATGCCACTGCAGGGAAAGCGCCATTCCCTGTTCCCCTCTCGGCAGCCGTGTGATGTTATCATGGGGTATGAAATGGATTGTCAGGATAACCCCTGTCACTGTCATTACGAATTTCCTGTGAACGGCAACATTTATAGGAAATCAGCATCTCTTCTGTATAGAGCGGTGCTGATGCTGACGCTGATGCTGACTCTGATGCTGACTCTGATACTGACTGCGGTGCTGATTCTTATGCTGACTCTGATGCTAATGCTGATTCTGATGCTAACGCTGACTCTGATGCTGACTCTGATACTGACTCTGATGCTGACTGCGGTGCTGATTCTAGTGCTGACTCTGACGCTAACGCTGACTCTGATACTGACTCTGATACTGACTCTGATACTGACTCTGATACTGACTGTGGTGCTGACTGTGGTGCTGACTCTGATACTGACTCTGATGCTGACTGCGGTGCTGATTCTAGTGCTGACTCTGATGCTGACTCTGATGCTAACGCTGACTCTGATGCTGACTCTGATACTGACTCTGATGCTGATTCTGGTGCTGATTCTGATGCTGATTCTGATGCTGACTCTGATGCTGACTCTGATGCTGACTCTGATGCTGACTGTGATGCTGATTCTGATGCTGATTCTGATTCTGATGCTTACTCTGATGCTGACGCTAACTCTAATGCTGACTCTGATGCAGACTCTGATGCAGACTCTGATGCTGATTCTGATGCTGATTCTGATGCTGATTCTGATGCTGATTCTGATGCTGACTCTGATGCTGACTCTGATGCTGACTCTGATGCTGACTGTGATGCTGATTCTGATGCTGATTCTGATTCTGATGCTTACTCTGATGCTGACGCTAACTCTAATGCTGACTCTGAAACTGACTCTGATGCAGACTCTGATGCAGACTCTGATGCAGACTCTGATGCAGACTCTGATGCTGATTCTGATGCTGACTCTGATGCTGACTCTGATGCTGACTCTGATGCTGACTCTGATGCTGACTCTGGTGCTGATACTGATGATGACTCTGATGCTGACTCTGATATTGATGCCCTGGTCTGTACAGCACAAACAATGGGAAGATCACAGCTTCAAGTCCCCTAAGGGAACTAGTAAAAACTATAAAAAATTAGAAAAAAAAGTTAAAAAAAATTTAAAAAACCCCCCACAGAATTCAAATCCCCCCTTTTGCCCCACATTGAAAATAAAACGATTAAAAAGTTACATATTTTGTATTGCCGGGTTCAGAAATGCCTGATCCTTCAAAATAGTAAATAAATTATTCTGATCAGTAAAGAGCACAGCGGGAAAAAAAAATCAAAATGCCAGAATTACATTTTTTGGGGTCGCAGCAACATTGCAATAAAATGCAATAAAAGGTGATCAAAACACCGCATCTGCCCAAAAATGGTATGAATAAAAACATCAGCACAAGACTCAAAAAATAAGCCATCACTGTCGCCAGATCCCAAAAAATGAGAATGTTACAGGTCTTAGAATATAGCGCAATTTTTGTTTTACAAATTTCAGAATTTTTTTCCCACCACTTAAATAAGACAAAAACTATACATGTTTGGTATCTACGGACTCGTACTGTCCTGGACAATCATATTGCCAGGTCAGTTGTACCATATAGTGAACTTAGTAAATACAAAAACTAAAAAAAAACATTGTGGAATTGAACTTTGTTTGCAATTTCACCGCAATTGGAATTTTTTTCCCTTTTTCCAGTACGCTATGGGGCAGAATGAATGGTGTCATTCAAAAGTACAACTCATCCTGCAAAAACACAATCCTCATATGGCAATATGGAAGGAAAACTAAAAATGTTATGGCGCTTGGAAGAAGGGGAGAGAAAAATGAAAAATGGCAACAAAATATGGAAAATTCAGGGGGCAGCAGGAACAATTTCATGGAGGAAAAATGGACACTTTTGACCTGGTGACAAGTTCTCTTTAAAAATAAAATGTTATGGGAAGATTTGCACTATGTGTTTCACTTGTATGCTGCCTCCCATGTGTTCTCCGTCTGCAACACATCGCCCAAGTGCAACATAGTCGCTCATTGACAGGTCTGGTCACACATACCTTCATCACATGCTATGTTCAGAACGTAGTGTGGGGCGGCAGAATGGAGTGTGGAGCCTCAGACCGGAGAGTGTGGTGCCGCAGACAGGAGTGTGGTGCCACAGACCGGAGAGTGTGGTGCCGCAGACCGGAGAGTGTGGTGCCACAGACCGGAGAGTGTGGTGCCACAGACCGGAGAGTGTGGTGCCGCAGACAGGAGTGTGGTGCCGCAGACAGGAGTGTGGTGCCGCAGACAGGAGTGTGGTGCCGCAGACAGGAGTGTGGTGCCGCAGACAGGAGTGTGGTGCCGCAGACCGAAGAGTGTGGTGCCGCAGACAGGAGTGTGGTGCCGCAGACAGGAGTGTGGTGCCGCAGACCGGAGAGTGTGGTGCCGCAGACAGGAGTGTGGTGCCGCAGACAGGAGTGTAGTGCCGCAGACAGGAGTGTGGTGCCACAGACCGGAGAGTGTGGTGCCGCAGACCGGAGAGTGTGGTGCCTCAGACCGGAGAGTGTGGTGCCTCAGACCGGAGAGTGTGGTGCCTCAGACCGGAGAGTGTGGTGCCTCAGACCGGAGAGTGTGGTGCCTCAGACCGGAGAGTGTGGTGCCGCAAACCGAAGTGTAGTGCCACAGAAAGGAGTGTGATGCCACAGCAGACCGGAGTATGGTACCCCAGAACAGAGTGTGGTGCCGCAGAACAGAATGTGGTGCCGCAGACTGGAAAGTGGTGCCGCAGACCGGAGTGTGGTGCCGCAGACCAGAGTGCGGTAAGGCAGAACAGAGTGTGGTGCTGAAGACGAGAGTGTGGAGACGCAGACCGGAGTGTGGAGCTGCAGACCGGAGTCTGGTGCCACAGAACAGACTATGGTGCCGCAGACCAGAGTTTTGTGCCGCAGAATGAAGTGCGGTGCCGAAGAACGAACTGTGGTGCCCCAGACCGGAGTGTGGTGCCCCAGACCGGAGTGTGGTGCCACAGATTGGAGTGTGGTGCCGCAGATCGGAGTGTGGTGCAGCAGAACGTAGTGTGGTGCCGCAGAACAGAGTATGGTGCCGCAGAACAGAGTGTGGTGCCGCAGACCGAAGTGTGGTGCCACAGACCCGAGTGTGGTGCCACAGACCCGAGTGTGGTGCTGCAGACTGGAGTGTGGTGCTGCAGACTGGAGTGTGGTGCCACAGACCCGAGTGTGGTGCTGCAGACTGGAGTGTGGTGCCACAGACCCGAGTGTGGTGCTGCAGACTGGAGTGTGGTGCTGCAGAACGGAGTAAACATGAGGCCGCATTATATACATGAGTGTACATATTGGTGCAGATCATCCCATAACTATATATTGGTGCATGAATCGGCTGTTTTTAGCGCAAATGGAACAATGAAGTGACCAACCCCTTTAAATGTCTGGATCAGGCAATGAGGTTTATGCTTTCGGTTGTATTTTTAAAAAGGTTGCTGATTTTGTCAAAAATGCTCTTCTCTAGGATATCCTTCTTGTTTTGCAGATTCACGGCTGCGGATCCCTGGAACAAGCTTTGTATGTTCTCAATGCTGAGTACGAATGACTTAGTGAGGGAATCACCAAAGGGGGTCATCATGGAATTAAACACTTTGATCTTCTGGCTGATGTCCACCAGGCACGATGTTACTGTGTATTTGACGTTCCTGTAGAGAGGACCACGTTTCTCCTTCAGCTGACTGATACAGAGATTCATTTGCTTCTCCAGCATTGTTGCGTTCTCCAAGATCTTACTCCCGATCAAGATGACGCTCTTTTTCATCGAAAAGTTCAAATTCTCCAGTTGCTTCCTCAAGGCATCTTGCATTTCTTCCACAAAAGGAGAAAGACTTTGATACAAAGCCACAAGGTGCAGATCAATCTCCTCCTTCACCTTTTCAGTGCACGTCACCACCGCTTTCCTCAGTGTATCGAGGCACTCGGACATTCTTACGTCCAACGTTTGGAAGTACAAGACCAATGGCATCTTCAGGTCCAAACTGAAGCTTTTTAAGTTTTTGATGAAATTCAAGGTGATTGTTTCTACTTGTGTCTGAAGTTCCGCAGCGCAGGGATTGAGTGTTATCTGCAGATCTTCAGTGGTCTTACTCAGCAGCTTTGTCACCTCTTCTGAATATGGGATGAGTTTGATCTTCAGCTTTTCCAAGTCCAACTGGAGGTTTTCCGTTTCTTGTGTCGCCTGTTCATACATGTTTTTGGCAAAAAATGACACCTTGTTCAGTAGTTGTGCATAGACACTTTTCTCCTCTGTCAATGCTAGAGTGCTGCTAAAATTGGAAACAAGAAAAGGAGTTACTTATTGTAAAAATGAGACATTTTACATAAATTGTTAGTATCATGACTCGGATTTGATGCGGCAGCCTTCTTTGCTTGTGGTCTGTTCCCTCTCCATTTAGCCACTGTCAGGTTTGGTCACTTTCCTGGTTCTGAACACTTTGTCTCTGTGCGGACACTTTGTGTGTTCATTGCCTTTCTAACAACAAGTGTTTCCTCTGCTGTAATTTAGGGCGGCGTTACACAATACGATATATCGGGCGATATGTCGTCGGGGTCACGGATTCCGTGACGCACTTCCGGCATCGTTAGAGATGTCGTACCATGTGACACCTCCGAACGACTGTTAACGAGCAAAAATACTCACCTTATCGTTGCTCGTTGACATGTCATTCATTTCCATAATGTCGTTCCTCCTTCTGCGCGCCGGTTGTTCATCGTTCCTGTGGCAGCACACATCGCTACGTGTGACACCCCGGGAATGGCGAACAACAACTTACCTGCGTCCCGCCGGCAATGAGGGAGGAAGGAAGGAAGTGGGCGGGATGTTACATCCCGCTCATCTCCGCCCCTCCGCTTCTATTGGGCGGCTGCCGTGTGATGTCGCTGTGACGTCGAACGTCCCTCCCCCTTCAGGAAGAGGATGTTCGCCGCCCCCAGCGACGTCGTTGGGGAGGTAAGTACGTGTGACGGGGGTTAACGACTTTGTGCGACACGGGCAACGAATTGCCCGTGACGCACAAACGACAGGGGCGGGTGCGATCGCTCATGCGATCGCACGATAAATAGTTGCGTGTAACGCCGCCCTTAGTCTGCCCTATCAACCGGTAGATTTAACTATTTAAAGCTTCCCCAGATCTTCCATTTCTTGCTGGTGATATTTCTGACGTGGAGCCTGCTTGGAACTTCAGCCTGTTTGTCTTGTGTTTTTCCTGGCAAATTATAACTGTGGTTTACCTTATTTTACTTTTCGCCTTTCCCCATATTCCTAAGGGGGCAGAGGGTTTACCTTACTCGTCACCGGGTCGGTGATGTCGGTTGCGGGAATGTCACGGGTGGCCCTGCACGGCTTCCTGCCCCTAGGTGTCCACAATAAAAGGGGGGATAGAAGGTGGATGCCTGATTGTCGTGATGTCACCTGTGGTACGCTAAGGTGCAGCACTCTGTGGCGACTGAAGCCGCAGGGGCGCCACAGGTACATGGAAACCTTAATGGCCTCTTACAAAGCAAAGCTCCAAGTGATCATCTGAGGCATCCAGTTAGGGTTGTTTCAGTCTGCGCAGTGGCTTTTAGGAACTGTGCAGCCAGGACTTCTAGTCTGTACAAGAACCGGGCGGGTCTGGTGCAGTTGTTTTTAGTAAAACCTTATTTCTTCGGCGCTCCATTGGGAGACCCAGACGATTGGGTGTATAGCTACTGCCTCCGGAGGCCACACAAAGCATTACACTAAAAAGTGTAAGGCCCCTCCCCTTCTGGCTATACACCCCCCGTGGGATCACGGGCTGCTCAGTTTTCAAGCTTTGTGCGAAGGAGGTCAGACATCCACGCATAGCTCCGCTGTTTAGTCAGCAGTAGCTGCTGACTATATCGGATGGAAGAAAAGAGGGCCCATGCTAAAGGGCCCCCAGCATGCTCCCTTCTCACCCCACTCTTGTTGGCGGTGTTTGTTAAGGTTGAGGTACCCATTGCGGGTACGGAGGCTGGAGCCCACATGCTGTTTTCCTTCCCCATCCCCCTGAGGGCTCTGGTGAAGTGGGATCTTACCGGCCTCCAGGCTCTGAGGCCGGGCTCCATCCACAGACCCGGAGATCCTGCTGGATACGGAGCTGGGTACCGTCAGGGACAAGGCCCTGCAACATTCAGGTACTCTGTGTCCCCGTACAGACAGGCACAGACACACTCCAGCATTGCTGGGTGTTCTAGTGCGCCGGGGACAGTAGCGCTGCGCGCTTGGGTTATACTCACTGCAGCTTAGCTGAGTGAGTTTATGTGTGGGGAACTACCGCGCCGGCCGCCCCCGGAGACTGTGGCGCGGCTGAGACTTGTGGTGCGCCGGGGACTTCGCGCCGACCGTGCTTTTACGACGGCAGCGCTTATAAATCTAGTCCCCGGCTTCTGCGGCCTAGTTACGTTTCGTTCCCGCCCCCAGCCCTGTCAGTCAGGGAAGGGGAGAGACGCTGTACAATAGTCAGCGCCGAGGGCTGGAGTCTTATTTACATACTCCAGCCCTCTCACTGGGCACAGTGGGACGCCAGTTTCCCGCTCTTTGTCTGAGGCACGCCCACGGCCCGCCCCTCTTCACAGGACGCCGGCAGCCATTCCTGCACGCAGTCTGAGCTGGAGAACGGACATAGCCCTGGGAGACCCAGACAGGGGATTCTGGCGACCACACACCCGCTGTTAAGCGGGCGGTAAGCAGCACCTAGGTGCTGACCCCACTAGTGCCACAGTGTTGTTTTGTGTACTTTTGTCTGTACCTATATATTGCACTGTACGGTCGCTTCTTGGCTTATACCCCTATATTGCTCTGAGGAGACAACAGCATGTCATCCGCAAAAAGCAAGGGTGCCAGGGCACAGGCTTTCTATGCTGCCTGTACCGCATGTGGGGCTGATCTACCGGCAGGTTCCACTGACCCCCATTGTGTGCAATGTTCGGTCCCTGTGCCACTTCGTCAGCCGGAGTCTATGCTAGTAGTGGCCCAGGCAGAGACGCCTGTGAACCCTGCCCCGGTGACTGGGACAGAGTTTGCAGTTTTTGCTGATAAGATGTCTGTGACTATTACAAAAATTCTAGAAACTTTGCAGTCCAGGCCGGTCACTCAGACCATGGGTACTGCTGATTCAATGTTCCCCGGTCCCCCTCAGTTGGAACTAATCCGTGCTCCAAGGGGGTCCCAGGCATCACAGGCTGAAGGCTCTGACTCGGACGACAGTCCCAGGCAGCCTAAGCGAGCTCGCTGGGAGAGACCCTCGGCGTCATCACGCTGGTCAGGGTCTCAGCGAGAGGATTCTCTGTATGATGAGACAGAGCTAGGTGATCAGGAGTCTAATCCTGAGACTGCTCTCAACCTGGATACCCCTGATGGTGACGCCATGGTGAATGATCTTATAGCGGCCATCAATAGACTGCTGGATATTTCTCCTCCAGCGGAGGAGGCAGCAGCACAGCAGGAGAAATTCCATTTCAGGTATCCCAAACGTAAATTGAGTACTTTTCTGGACCACGCTGACTTCAGAGAAGCAGTCCAGAAACACCATGCTTATCCAGATAAGCGTTTCTCCAAACGTCTTAAGGATACACGTTATCCCTTTCCCCCTGACGTGGTCAAACGCTGGACCCAGTGTCCAAAGGTGGACCCCCCAATCTCCAGGCTTGCGGCTAGATCCATAGTGGCAGTGGAAGATGGGGCTTCACTTAAAGATGCCAATGACAGACAGATGGACCTTTGGTTGAAATCTGTCTATGAAGCTATCGGCGCGTCGTTTGCTCCAGCATTCGCAGCCGTGTGGGCACTCCAAGCTATTTCAGCTGGTCTGGCGCAGGTGGACTCTGTCATACGTCCATCAGTGCCGCAAGTGGCGTCCTTGACCTCGCAAATGTCTCCGTTTGCGACTTACGCTATCAATGCGGTCTTGGACTCTACCAGCCGTACGTCAATGGCGTCCGCCAACTCTGTGGTTTTACGCAGAGCCTTATGGTTAAAGGAATGGAAAGCAGATTCTGCTTCCAAAAAATGCTTAACCAGTTTGCCATTTGGCTGAAATCATTAAACAGTCCAAGGGTAAGGACTCTTCCTTACCCCAGCCCAGATCAAGCAAACCTCAACAGTGGAGGGGACAGTCGAGGTTTCGGTCCTTTCGAGGTTCGGGCAGGGCCCAATTCTCCTCGTCCAAAAGGACTCAGAAGGAGCAGAGGAGCTCAGATTCCTGGCGGACTCACTCACGCCCAAAGAAAGCAGCCGGAGGAACCGCTTCCAAGCCGGCTGCCTCATGACTTTCGGCCTCCTCTCTCCGCATCCTCGGTCGGTGGCAGGCTCTCCCGCTTTTGCGGCATTTGGCGGCCACAGGTCAAAGACCGGTGGGTAACAGACATTTTGTCTCACGGGTACCGGATAGAGTTCAGTTCTCGTCCTCCGCCTCGGTTCTTCAGAACTTCCCCACATCCCGACCGAGCCGATGCTCTTCTGCAGGCGGTGTGCTCTCTAAGGGCAGAAGGAGTGGTGATCCCTGTTCCTCTTCAGGAACGAGGTCAAGGTTTTTACTCCAATCTGTTTGTGGTGCAAAAAAAGGACGGCTCTTTCCGTCCTGTTCTGGACCTAAAACTGCTCAACAAGCACGTGAAAACCAGGCGGTTCCGGATGGAATCTCTCCGCTCCGTCATTGCCTCGATGTCTCAAGGAGATTTCCTAGCATCAATAGACATCAAGGATGCTTATCTCCACGTGCCGATTGCGCCAGAGCACCAGCGTTTTCTACGCTTCGTTATAGGAGACGAACACCTTCGGTTCGTAGCCCTGCCATTTGGTCTGGCGACAGCCCCACGGGTTTTCACCAAGGTCATGGCAGCAGTGGTAGCAGTCTTGCACTCTCAGGGACACTCGGTGATCCCTTACTTGGACGATCTACTTGTCAAGGCAGGATCATCAACTTTTCAAAGTCAAATCTGTCACCGACCCAATCACTAACATATCTTGGCATGGAGTTTCATACTCTCTCAGCGATAGTGAAGCTTCCGATGGACAAGCAGCGTTCACTACAGACAGGGGTGCACTCTCTCCTTCAAGGCCAGTCGCACCCCTTAAGACGCCTCATGCATTCCTGGGGAAGATGGTGGCAGCAATGGAGGCAGTCCCGTTTGCGCAGTTTCATCTGCGCCCACTTCAATGGGACATTCTCCGCCAATGGGACGGGAAGTCGACGTCCTTAGACAGGAAAGTCTCCCTTTCCCAGACGGCCAAGGACTCTCTTCAATGGGGCTTCTTCCCACCTCATTATCACAAGGAAGGTCCTTCCTACCCCCATCCTGGGCGGTGGTCACGACAGACGCGAGTCTGTCAGGGTGGGGAGCAGTTTTTCTCCACCACAGGGCTCAGGGTACGTGGACTCAGCAGGAGTCCACCCTTCAGATCAATGTTCTGGAAATCAGGGCAGTGTATCTTGCCCTACAAGCCTTCCAGCAGTGGCTGGAAGGAAAGCAGATCCGAATTCAGTCGGACAACTCCACAGCGGTGGCATACATCAACCACCAAGGCGGGACACGCAGTCGGCAAGCCTTCCAGGAAGTCCGGCGGATTCTGATGTGGGTGGAAGCCACGGCCTCCACCATATCCGCAGTTCACATCCCCGGCGTAGAAAACTGGGAAGCGGACTTCCTCAGTCGCCAGGGTATGGACGCAGGGGAATGGTCCCTTCACCCGGACGTGTTTCAGGAAATCTGTCGCCGCTGGGGAAGGCCGGACGTCGACCTAATGGCGTCCCGGCACAACAACAAGGTCCCAACTTTCATGGCACGGTCTCGCGATCACAGAGCTCTGGCGGCAGACGCCTTAGTGCAAGATTGGTCGCAGTTCCAGCTGCCCTATGTGTTTCCCCCTCTGGCACTCTTGCCCAGAGTGCTACGCAAGATCAGGTCCGATTGCCGCCGCGTCCTGCTCGTCGCCCCAGACTGGCCGAGGAGGTCGTGGTATCCGGATCTGTGGCATCTCACGGTCGGCTAACCGTGGGCGCTACCAGACCGGCCAGACTTACTGTCACAAGGGCCGTTTTTCCATCTGAATTCTACGGCCCTGAACCTGACTGTGTGGCCATTGAGTCCTGGATAGTAGCATCTTCAGGATTATCTCAAGGGGTCGTGGCCACCATGAGACAGGCTAGGAAGCCCACGTCTGCTAAGATCTACCACAGAACGTGGAAGATTTTCTTATCCTGGTGCTCGGCACAGGGAGTGTCCCCCTGGCCATTTGCATTGCCTACTTTTCTTTCCTTCCTGCAATCTGGTTTGGAAAAAGGCTTATCGCTCGGCTCCCTTAAAGGGCAAGTCTCAGCGCTATCGGTATTTTTTCAAAAGCGTCTAGCACGACTTCCTCAGGTACGCACGTTCCTGCAGGGGGTTTGTCACATCGTCCCTCCGTACAAACGGCCGTTAGATCCATGGGATCTGAACAGGGTACTAGTTGCTCTCCAGAAGTCGCCCTTCGAGCCTCTGAGGGATGTTTCACTTTCTCGACTCTCACAGAAAGTGGCCTTTCTGGTAGCGGTCACGTCTCTTCGGAGGGTATCCGAGCTGGCAGCGCTGTCATCCAAAGCTCCCTTCCTGGTTTTTCACCAGGACAAGGTAGTGCTGCGCCCGATTCAGGAGTTTCTCCCTAAGGTGGTATCCTCTTTTCATCTCAATCAGGATATCTCCTTACTGTCACGCTCCCCGGGTCCTCGGCTCCCCTACCCGGGTCCTCTGCTCCGCTCCCCGGGTCCTCAGCCCCGCTCCCCGACTCACCTTCCACGCTCCCCGCTCCCCAGCCTCCGGTGCCCGTCCTTCCCAGGTTCCCTGGCCTCCGATCCCGGCGTCTGACGGCTTCCCAGGCCCTGGCCGGCTCCCCTGCGTCCTCCCCTCAGCTTCCTTCCCTGGCTTCTGGCACCCGGGCGGCGCGCATGCGCATTAGGGCGCGCGCGCGGTCACTGACCCTTTCTTAAAGGGCCAGCGTCCATTAACAGGAAATGAAGCTAAACAGGTACAGGGTATATAAGGGTTTATTGTCCAAGGGGGCGGGGCCTGATCTTCGTGTTTTCCAAGCTAGGAGTCAGGTCTCCTTGTGTCTCCTTGCCATACTCGCGTATCTCTCTTCTAGAGCTGATCCTGCCTCGGCATCCGGTCCTGCTGAATCCCGAACCCCGCACGCTGTCCGTCTGCCATCTGACAGTCCGTACCATCTCGGATCCCTGCGGTGACCCGTCATCTCGCTCCAAAGGTTCCGGACCCCGCCTGACCTCATCTCGGCTTCCGAACCTGAGCTACGTCACCCGGACTACCATCTGTGACTCCGTGGTCCCAGGGACTTCTCCGTTACACACTTGCACGGACTGTTCTGCTGCCCATAGTGCTTCAGCTACCGGACTCCTTACCACCATCTTAGAGTTCGGACCAGTGGATCCACCTCCTGGGTCTGCCCGACCGCCTGGCCCTGACAGTAAGATCAGGCCATGGATCCCGCTGCAGCACTAGCGGCCTTGCAAGAGGAACTCCAACGCCAGCGTGAAGTCCAGACCCGCATGTTGGACTTTATGACTTCCGTGGACACCCGCCTGTACACGTTACAAGCGGCAGTTACGCCTTCAACATTCCGGGCCTCCACTAGTCAATCCACGGCTCCCGCACCCGTGGCAGCCTCTTCGGATGCTTCCCGACTCCGTTTGGCTTCACCACCTCGTTATGCCGGAGATCCCAAGACCTGCAGGGGCTTCATAAACCAATGCTCCCTTCATTTCACGCAGCTGCCACATTTGTTTGCCTCCGACCAAGCCAAGGTCGCCTTCATCATGTCTCACCTAGAGGGCGAGGCACTGGCGTGGATGAATCCCTTGTGGGAGAAGGAGGACCCTATGACCAAGGACCTTCAAGAGTTCCTGCAGGCCTTTCGCAGCACCTTCGACGAGTCGGGACGCGCCTCTGCGTCTGCTTCATCCCTTCTCCGCCTGCGTCAAGGAACACTGACGGTAGGCCAATATGCCATCCGTTTCCGCACTTTGGCTTCAGAACTCGGGTGGAATAATGAGGCCCTAACAGCCGCCTTCTGGGAAGGACTCTCGAGTCGCATCAAAGACGAGTTGGCGGGTCGTGACGTGCCCTCCACCCTAGATGCCCTGATTGCCCTAGCAACTCAAGTGGACATTCGTTTTCAGGAACGCTCCAAAGAGCTATCTCGTGAGAGACGTCCGGTACGGCATTCCTCTCCTCCACGGAAGTCCTCCGTACCTCAGTCATCAACAGAGGGGATTCCCGTCCACGAGCCCATGCAGATTGACCGAGTACGGCGGTCTGAACAACGTCGAGCAGAGCGGCTCGCCAAGGGTCTCTGCTTTTACTGCGGAGAGGGCACACACCTGCTACGCTCCTGTCCAGAGAGGCCGGGAAACTCCAAAGCCTAGGGTTGGTAGGAGAGGCCACCCTAGGTGCTGGGACTCTCTCAGACCCGGTTATGTGGACCGTGCAAGTGTCAGCGGGAGAGACGCGCTTCACGGCTGAGGCATACCTCGACTCTGGAGCAGCAGGCAATTTCATCCAGCAGGCCACGGTGGACAAGTACCAGTTGCCTGTTACTCTACTCGATAAGCCCCTAGTGATTGCCTCTGTGGATGGGAGACCCCTCGCTGATACCATCTCCTGGGTCACCAGGCCGGTCGAACTGCGTATCGGTGCCCTGCACACCGAGAACATCGCTCTCTACGTCCTTCCACACATGTCCCATCAAATCCTGCTGGGACTTCCCTGGTTGCGGACACACGAACCATCAGTCAGCTGGGGTACTGGCGAAATCACCCGATGGGGCTCCGCCTGTCATGAGAGGTGTCTGAAGTCTATACAACCCATCCGACGACCTCCGGTTCCAGAGAACCTACCGGAACTGCCCTCGGCCTATTGGTCCTTCGCAGACGTTTTTGACAAGAAGGAGTCTGAGGTACTTCCGCCTCACCGTCCCTACGATTGCGCCATCGACCTGCTCCCAGGAACAACACCACCTCGAGGACGGATATATCCGTTGTCTCCAGCCGAAACCAGGGCCATGTCTACCTACATCACAGAAAGCCTGGCAAAGGGATTCATCCGGAGATCCTCCTCTCCTGCGGGAGCAGGCTTCTTCTTCGTTAAGAAGAAAGAGGGTGACCTACGCCCATGCATTGACTACCGGGGTTTGAATCAGATCACCATAAAAAACAAGTACCCCCTGCCGCTCATCCCCGAATTGTTCGACCGGCTCAGAGGAGCCCGTGTGTTCACCAAACTGGATCTTCGGGGTGCCTACAACCTAGTTCGTATCCGCTCTGGGGACGAATGGAAGACCGCGTTTAATACTCGCGATGGGCACTATGAATACTGCGTAATGCCCTTCGGTCTGTGTAACGCTCCTGCCGTATTCCAAGAATTGGTGAACGACATTTTCCGGGACCTCCTCTACATCTGTGTAGTAGTTTATCTGGATGACATCCTTGTCTTCTCTCCGGACCTCCAGACCCACAGAGAGAACGTACGGCTGGTTCTACAGAGACTGAGAGAGAATCGTCTCTACGCCAAATATGAGAAGTGTGTCTTTGAGCAGTCTTCTCTCCCTTTCCTGGGATACATCATCTCGGGTACAGGGCTGCAGATGGATCCACAGAAGGTCTCCTCCATTCTCAACTGGCCTCCCCCTTCTGGACTGAAGGCAATCCAACGGTTCCTGGGATTCGCCAACTACTACCGCCAGTTTGTCCCTCACTTCTCTGCCCTGACTGCTCCTCTCTCCGCCTTGACCAAGAAGGAGGCTAATCCAAAGGACTGGTCACCTGCGGCCGACGCCGCGTTTTGCTCTCTGAAGCGAGCATTTGCCTCCTCTCCTGTACTCCACCGACCGGAGTTAAACCGCCAGTTCACCTTGGAGGTGGATGCCTCCTCCTCAGGAGCCGGAGCAGTGCTCATGCAGAAGTCCTCCTCCGGGAAGATGGTGACTTGCGGTTTCTTCTCCAAGAGCTTCTCAGCGCCTGAACGTAATTACACCATCGGTGACCGAGAACTATTGGCGGTCAAACTGGCTCTGGAGGAGTGGCGCTACCTCCTGGAAGGAGCAGTGTACCCCGTGATTATCTACACGGACCACAAGAACCTGGAATACCTGCGGTCCGCTCAGCGACTGAACCCACGGCAAGCCAGGTGGTCCTTATTCTTTGCCAGGTTTGATTTCCAGCTCCATTTCCGACCCGCGGACAAGAATGTACACGCTGATGCCCTGTCTAGGTCTCTCATGCCCAAGGAGCAGGAGGAAGAGAGTACCCAACCTATCATCTCTCCTAGCAAGATTATTCCGGTAGCTCCTGTCACCCTGGCCCAGATACCGCCCGGGAAGACCTATGTCTCCGAGACCGACAGGCAAAAAGTCTTACACTGGGGTCATGCCTCAAAAACAGCCGGTCATGCAGGTCAGAAGAGAACATGGGGTGCGATTGTACGCCATTACTGGTGGCCATCCCTTCGCACGGACGTCGCTGCTTTTGTCTCTGCCTGCTCCTCTTGTGCCAGGAACAAGACGCCCAAGCACCTGCCATATGGCCGTCTTCTGCCTCTGCCTATACCCTCAGTTCCATGGCAACACATAGCGATGGACTTTATTACGGACTTGCCATTATCCTCCGGGCACACAGTCATATGGGTCGTGGTGGATCGGTTCTCCAAAATGGCTCACTTCGTCCCTATGGCCGGCCTGCCCTCTGCTCAGGAACTCGCGGAAGCCTATATACAACACATCTTCCGCTTGCATGGCTTTCCATCCCACATCGTGTCCGACAGGGGAACTCAGTTCACATCCCGCTTCTGGAGGGCGCTCTGCAAACATCTGGGAGTGACTCTGGACTTTTCTTCTGCTTACCATCCTCAGTCTAATGGCCAAGTGGAGAGGGTCAATCAGATCTTGACCTCCTTCTTACGTCACTATGTCAACGCCCATCACGACGACTGGTCCACGCTTCTGCCTTGGGCTGAATTCTCCCATAACCACCACATCAGTGAGTCGTCCTCCAAGTCTCCCTTCCATGTCGTTTACGGACTTCAGCCCTCCGTCCCGTTGCCTATATCCCCGTCTTCGGATGTCCCTGCTGCTGATACTGTAGCCCGTGACTTCGCTACCATTTGGGACTCTGTCAAGGCGTCCCTTGGGCGCGCTTCCCAGCGGATGAAGAAACACGCCGACAAGAGGCGCCTGGACCCTCCGTGTTTCTCTCCTGGTGACCTGGTCTGGCTTGCTTCCCAGTACATCCGATTGAAGATACCTTCCTACAAGCTGGGTCCTCGCTACATCGGGCCGTTTAAGGTCCTCAGCAAGATCAATGAGGTCTCCTACAAACTGAGGCTTCCGGCCACGATGCGGATTCCCAACTCCTTCCACGTCTCTCTGCTCAAGCTGGTTTTCCTTGGTCCCTTCTCCTCTGCTGCCAGTCCGGCTCCTCCTCCTATTGCCGAGGACGACATCTATGCGGTAAGGGATATTGTGGCCATGAAGACTGTTCGAGGCCGACAGTTCTTCCTGGTGGACTGGGAGGGGTATGGTCCTGAGGATAGGTCCTGGGAGCCCAGGGAGAACGTGGGCACTCCTCTGATCCGTGCCTTCATGTCCCGGTTGCGGGGAGGGGGGCGTGGGGGGGGGGGTACTGTCACGCTCCCCGGGTCCTCGGCTCCCCTCCCCGGGTCCTCTGCTCCGCTCCCCGGGTCCTCAGCCCCGCTCCCCGACTCACCTGCCACGCTCCCCGCTCCCCAGCCTCCGGTGCCCGTCCTTCCCAGGTTCCCTGGCCTCCGATCCCGGCGTCTGACGGCTTCCCAGGCCCTGGCCGGCTCCCCTGCGTCCTCCCCTCAGCTTCCTTCCCTGGCTTCTGGCACCCGGGCGGCGCGCATGCGCATTAGGGCGCGCGCGCGGTCACTGACCCTTTCTTAAAGGGCCAGCGTCCATTAACAGGAAATGAAGCTAAACAGGTACAGGGTATATAAGGGTTTATTGTCCAAGGGGGCGGGGCCTGATCTTCGTGTTTTCCAAGCTAGGAGTCAGGTCTCCTTGTGTCTCCTTGCCATACTCACGTATCTCTCTTCTAGAGCTGATCCTGCCTCGGCATCCGGTCCTGCTGAATCCCGAACCCCGCACGCTGTCCGTCTGCCATCTGACAGTCCGTACCATCTCGGATCCCTGCGGTGACCCGTCATCTCGCTCCAAAGGTTCCGGACCCCGCCTGACCTCATCTCGGCTTCCGAACCTGAGCTACGTCACCCGGACTACCATCTGTGACTCCGTGGTCCCAGGGACTTCTCCGTTACACACTTGCACGGACTGTTCTGCTGCCCATAGTGCTTCAGCTACCGGACTCCTTACCACCATCTTAGAGTTCGGACCAGTGGATCCACCTCCTGGGTCTGCCCGACCGCCTGGCCCTGACACTTACCTTCCTTTTGTCCTCATCCAGTTCATCGGTATGAAAAGGATTTGCATTTGTTGGATCTCGTGAGAGCACTCAGAATCTACATTTCCCGCACGGCGCCCCTGCGCCGCTCGGATGCACTCTTTGTCCTTGTCGCTGGTAAGCGCAAAGGATCGCAGGCTTCCAAATCCACCCTGGCTCGATGGATCAAGGAACCAATTCTTGAAGCCTACCGTTCTGCTGGGCTTCCGGTTCCATCAGGGCTGAAGGCCCATTCTACCAGAGCCGTGGGTGCGTCCTGGGCATTACGACACCAGGCAACGGCTCAACAGGTGTGCCAGGCAGCTACCTGGTCGAGTCTGCACACTTTCACCAAACATTATCAGGTGCATACCTACGCTTCGGCGGACGCCAGCCTAGGTAGAAGAGTCCTGCAGGCGGCGGTTGCCTCCTCGTAGGGGAGGGCTGTTTTGCAGCTCTAACTTGAGGTATTAATTTACCCACCCAGGGACTGCTTTTGGACGTCCCAATCGTCTGGGTCTCCCAATGGAGCGCCGAAGAAGAAGGGAATTTTGTTACTTACCGTAAATTCCTTTTCTTCTAGCTCCAATTGGGAGACCCAGCACCCGCCCTGTTTCCTTCGGGATTTTTGTTTTTTTCGGGTACACATGTTGTTCATGTTGAACGGTTTCAGTTCTCCGATGTTACTTCGGATTGAATTTGTTTAAACCAGTTATTGGCTTTCCTCCTTCTTGCTTTAGCACTAAAACTGAGCAGCCCGTGATCCCACGGGGGGTGTATAGCCAGAAGGGGAGAGGCCTTACACTTTTTAGTGTAATGCTTTGTGTGGCCTCCGGAGGCAGTAGCTATACACCCAATCGTCTGGGTCTCCCAATTGGAGCTAGAAGAAAAGGAATTTACGGTAAGTAACAAAATTCCCTTCTTTATGTTATTTACCACATGTGCCTATATCGATGGGTTCGGGCACTACTATAATGTGAATGATGCACCAGCCAACTGATATTGGGAGAGATTCCTATTAAGGACTGCCAATTGCATTGTTTTCTCGGCGATAAGTAGAGATACCTGTCGCCAACTTTCTTTCAGAGAACACAGGAGAATCCTACCGAATTATTGCCTCTGTTTACAGGAGTAAGGGGGGCTTTGCAGGTTGAGACATCGCTACTGCGATATCGTTGGGGTCAAAACGAAAGTGACGCACATCCGGCGCCAGTAACGGCGTCGCAACGTGTAAAGCCTAGATGCACCGATAAACGATCGCAAAAGCGTCGAAAATCGGTGATCTGTGTAGTGTCGTTCATTTTCATAATTTCGCTGCAGCAATAGGTACGATGTTGTTCCTCGTTCCTGTGGCAGCACACATCGCTGTGTATGAAGCCGCAGGAGCGAGGAACGTCTCCTTACCTGCCTCCACCGGCTATGCGGAAGGAAGGAGGTGGGCGGGATGTTTACGTCCCGCTCATCTCCGCCCCTCCGCTTCTATTGGCCGCCTGCCGTGTGATGTCGCTGTGACGCCGCACGACCCGCCCCCTTAGGAAGGAAGCGGGTCGCCAGCCAGAGCGACGTCGCAGGGCAGGTAAGTACATGTGAAGCTGCCGTAGCGATAATGTTCGCTACGGCAGCTATCACAAGATATCACATCTGCGATGGAGGCGGGTACTATCGCGCTAGCGATGTCGCAGCGTGCAAAGTACCCCTAACATCTGAACGATCGAGTAATGCACAGTTCTGCCAACAGCCATCTAAAGTCTTTTCAGATGACTAATCAAAATAGGTTGTCCTGCATGAGTATTTGAGGAATAACAACATTTCTGCCTTTATATATCTATGTAAAAATTGCAAAAAAGGCATCATAGTGCAAACTCCTTCAGAAACTTTACTCCAGGCAAAAAAAAATAAAAATTCGACATTTTGTAAAAGTTGCATTTTATGAATCCGTCTAAAGCAAAATTGTTAAGGAAAGATAAATAAATGGCTTAAGAAAGAAAAATGACTTAAAAAGTGACAAAAAAAACGTATGGAGAATAAGGAGCACATACTAAAGTTTCTAAAAATAAATAAATCTAATATATAAACCTGAGTGTGTGTGTGTGTGTGTGTGTGTGTGTGTGTGTATGTATGTATGTCCGGGATTGGCATCTGCACCGTCGCAGCTACAGCCACAAAATTTTGCACACTCACACGTCTGGACCCCGAGGGCGTCATAGGCTATGTTTTGAGGGGAGATTTTAACCCCGCACTTTACAGTTATTCACCAAAAAACCTGCCTCCATTAAAGCAAATGGAGCTGGGAGCCACAGTGCAGCCAGAATTTCAGAAGAATGCGCAGCCACGCCCTTATATGGAATGTTGGCGTGTCACAATGCAGCCAGGGAAAGAGACAGACACAGACAGGGAAAGAGGCAGACACAGACAGGGTAAGAAACTGACATAGACAGGGTAAGAGACAGACACAAAGAGACAGACACAGACAAAGAGACAGACTGACAGGGAAAGAGACAGACAGGGAAAGAGAGGGAAAGAGAGAGACAGGGTAAGAGACAGACAAAGACAGGTAAAGAGACATACAAAGAGACAGACACAGAGAAAGAGGGAAAGAGACAGACAGGGAAAGAGAGAGAAAGAGACAGACAGGGAAAGAGAGGGAAAGAGACAGACAGGGAAAGAGAGAGAAAGAGACAGACAGGGAAAGTGACAGAGATAGACAGACAGACAGGGAAAGAGATTGAGACAGACGGTGAAAGAGACAGAGACAGTCAGAGACAGACAGGGAAAGAGACAGACAAAGAGAGAGACAGAGAGATATATACAGAGGGGGAGACAGACATTATAATGACATTTCTATCTATTTGTTTTGTAGCTTTTGTATGCAGAATACATTTTTGTTAATACATTCTATTTTGTTAACAGCAGTTATTAACCCAGGCAAAGCCGGGTAGTACAGCTAGTAAATAAATAAAATAGCAAAATACTCCAGAAATAATAATGATGCATCGGACCCAAATATAAGAATCAAACTATAAAGAAAAGAAAATGTTTTAACAAAGCTTTAGGCTATGCTTTTAAGTATTGTACTGTGTAAGTTGTATCAATAGTTTCCTATTTGTAAACAGTTTGTTACACAGTTGCTTCCGGGCTCACGTACTCTAGTAGACTGCTGGAGGATAGTGCGGAGCTGCTGTCCTTGGTGCTGCCGCTCAGCAGGTCAAGGTAAGACAAGAAGGCATCATCCAGTATTTTCGTGTTGTCATTGACTAGAGTACCTAAGGGGGAAAAAAAGCAATCATTATATATTTTTCATATTTTTGGCAAATATATGTTCACCCATGAGATCAGCAGGGTCAGACATGTCTGGCAGTTACTTATCCCATTATTCTTACACCAGGAATCCTATAAAATTACCATCTTATAGGAAGTCTGGCACCCCAAAATGCTTTTTAGCCTAAGGCTAGTTTCACACTTGCGTTGGACGGGATCCGTAGCATTGCGTTGTGTGACGCATGCAACGGATGCGTTGCATATAGTGGCACAACGGATGCTACGGATCGTACAAAATAACGCAATCCGTTATAGTTTTTTTTCCTTGACTTTACACATCTGAGCATGCGCAGTTGTGTAAAGACGGATGCGTTAACGGAATCCGTCAAAATGACGGATTCTAACGGAATCCGCCACCATAGGCGTCCATTATAAAAACAACGGACGCCGACGGAATCCTGCAGGTTGCGTTTTTTTTACACTCCGCCAAGTGCAGAAAAACGCTACATGCAGCGTTCCATCCGCCCGACGGTCACTGATGGTCAGCGACAAAACAACTGATCCGCCACGGGGCGGATGCAATGCAAGACCATCCGTTGCTATCCGTAGCTAATAGAAGTCTATCAGGAATATAATGGTTTCCTGCAACGGTTACCGTAATTCCTCAAGGCTGCAGATAGCAACGGAAGCCGTCCAACGCAAGTGTGAAAGTACCCTAACTCTACAGTGATATGAGGGACTTTGCCCCTATAACAATCATACTAGCACTGACCCTGTTACTAGTTCACTGCTTGTGAATGCAACTTTTAATCCATATCCAAATGAGGGGGCTTTCTTGCACCCAAGGCATGACTGTGGGATGGAAGCACCGTTATGCCCCCTCCAGTGGCATCTTGGAGACTCTAGATTGTAATGGACAGCACAAAAGATACTGTTTGAGTGCATGCGCACTTACACTGCCTGTGCACATGGATTCAAAGTTATTTTCCAGCAAAAGGAACAATTTTGTATGCTTTCTATAGGTGTGCAGTCCACTATATCACTAAGGCATTTTGGGTGTGACACACTTCATTTACACTTTTATATTATTAAAAGTACACTAAAACTACCATGTCTTTAAGCTAACAGCATCTGTTAAGCTCAGGAGGGGAAAAGGGGGTACTAGAAGTCATTAGGCAATTGCCTCTTTTGCTTTCCAATAATTCAGCTGTAGAGATTGATATTGCAATTTACTTTTAAAGAATAACCTAGCCTTTATAAAAAAAAAAACTTCATATTTTTCTTAATATGTAGATGAGCTGTAAAGATCTTTCAGCCTGACATAGATCTCCCTGAGAATCTGCCTTCAGATCTTATTGTGTGAGACATGTAATGACTGACAGTCTGCTCTCCTTATCTACAGATCTTATTGTGTGAGACATATAATGACTGACAGTCTGCTCTCCTTATTTACAGATCTTATTGTGTGAGACATCTAATGACTGACAGTCTGCTCTCCTTATTTACAGATCTTATTGAGTGAGACATGTAATGACTGACAGTCTGCTCTCCTTATCTACAGATCTTATTGTGTGAGACATATAATGACTGACAGTCTGCTCTCCTTATTTACAGATCTTATTGTGTGAGACATGTAATGACTGACAGTCTGCTCTCCTTATCTACAGATCTTATTGTGTGAGACATATAATGACTGACAGTCTGCTCTCCTTATTTACAGATCTTATTGTGTGAGACATGTAATGACTGACAGTCTGCTCTCCTTATTTACAGATCTTATTGTGTGAGACATGTAATGACTGACAGTCTGCTCTCCTTATCTACAGATCTTATTGTGTGAGACATATAATGACTGACAATTAATCACCAAAGTCCACTTACTTATGTACACTTCAATAGAATCTGACTAAACGCAAGCTTGACGCTGGATTACCGGCCAAGAATGAAGCGAATTAATACAATATTATTTATGAAATATTATTTTATTATCAATAAACTCAAAAACATACACTTTCAAACAAGAGAGCCACCTGGGGGGCACATGGTTCCAGAGTATCTGCATATCATCTCCATCCTATATATAATGTATCCACATTAAATCCAAACACAGGATAATTACATCCAGTATTTATACATAGACACTGATCAAATCAAAATTAATTACATTCAGTGTCTATTCACCTTATGACATATGGTGTATAACCTCATAATGATTCTGCATCAGCATATAATCATAAAAAATGCCCAAGAGAGCAACCCTCAATTAGTCATCCAGACATACAAGGCTAATCTCAGTGGGCATATCACTGCTGCTGCCCAATATATCACCACCTAAACCTCTTCTTTGCTTTCATCAGCGCGGCATATTGAAGTGGACAATTATATGGTCTAATAACCTTTTAATCGTCACTGGTATGCTAAAGCAGATCACACGCATGGCTAAATCAATTTACCATCTGTTGATATATCTTTCAGCGCCTGCTGATTTGCATATGTGATAAGACACAATTCAGCCACTGCGTGCGCCGCCTCACCACCACCTGCAGACGACTAGTCCCCATATACCACACTGATAACATAGCAAAGGGCATTCGATGCCTAAATATACATGATGTAGAGATAGGGCAATACAGCAGGGATGTGCATTACAGATAGAGTGTTTAGAATACACGTTTAGGAATTAAATGTTAGAATGGATACTCACATTGTTAACTGATTCGTCTGGCCATGCGTCCCACCACCCCTGACGTACGTTTCGCCGCTGCTTTATCAAAAGGGGGCGTGTCAGGGTGGGGGAACTTTCGTGTTTATATAGTATAATCCAGCCAGGTGATTATGTCATCTCGTAATAATAGCGGCATATACACGTGCGGGCTATTTCCGGTATGTAACGGCGCATAGTACTGATGCCGCTTCCCCCTTGCAAAGGGACTTCCGGACTGCGCGCGCTGACCTGCAAGCGTCATCACGCTCTAGGTCACATGATGCGCGCACGTCATGAAGCCCGAGGGGCGGAAAACACTACCGGAATGATGTAATCCATCGTTCCCATGCATTCAATTTCACATATAAGGGCGCATGCGCGCGTACATAGCGCCACATTGCATAGACAGCTTATGTTATACAGAAAAGGATGACCGATGCAGCATCAATGGTTATCTCTACACATCAAAAGAATTGGCAATCTACAAATTTATACCATTCTAAGGCTGCATCAGCGATCCCCCCGCATGCCCAGATCATAAACGGATCAGAACAGATTACCAATTCTAAACCATATTATATACAGTCATATTATCAGAAAATACCTAAATAGACATTACATACTCATATGACCTCATCAATTAGTACATAACAGATCTAGAAATAACAAGCTTTACTTATTGATATAGATTCCAACTCACTATGATAAGTATAATATCAATTATTCAATACAATCATATAGCAATAATACGACAATATTTCACATATAAAGAACATCATTTTCCATATAAATTCTGATTTCTTCCTCGTTTATTTCATAATCGATCCACACTGTTGTTACTCCCCAAAGTCTCGGCATCACCTCCAAACTTATGATTCATCCTGCATGCGTCCACCTACTTTCATCAATAATCATATGCAATGTATGACATTAATTCCTTGGCTGGAATAGATCAAATAAAATAAAATTAAAACCACTTACAAAAACACTTTAAAAACATAACCCACCCATAAAAAGCATCCACAGAGCCTTGCAGGTGTATTAGATCTTATTCCCGCAATTAGAGAGCCAACATATACGCATACGTCTGTATACTTAAGACGTATGCGTATATGTTGGCTCTCTAATGAAGGATGAATCATAAGTTTGGAGGTGATGCCGAGACTTTGGGGAGTAACAACAGTGCGGATCGATTATGAAATAAACGAGGAAGAAATCAGAATTTATATGGAAAATGATGTTCTTTATATGTGAAATATTGTCGTATTATTGCTATATGATTGTATTGAATAATTGATATTATAGTTATTATAGTGAGTTGGAATCTATATCAATAAGTAAAGCTTGTTATTTCTAGATCTGTTATGTACTAATTGATGAGGTCATATGAGTATGTAATGTATGTAATGACAGTCTGCTCTCCTTATTTACAGATCTTATTATGTGAGACATTAATGACTGACAGTCTGCTCTCCTTATCTACAGATCTTATTGTGTGAGACATATAATGACTGAAAGTCTGCTCTCCTTATCTACAGATCTTATTGTGTGAGACTGTCACGCTTCCCGTGTCCCAGCACCACTCCTTACCCACTGATCCAATCCATGTGTCCACCAGTCATGGCTGCCGCTCCCGCTCCTGCTCCCCTGAGTCCTGCTCCTGGTCTCAGGAGTCTGACTTTGAGTATTGGCCTCAGGATTCTGTATAGGACCGGGCCGCGCCCACTCTCCTGGTCTTATAGGCCCAGCACACCTGCAGCAGGAAATGACATGAGGCTGTGCTGGGTATATAAGACTTGCCTTTCCTTAGGGGCGTTGCCTGATCAACGTGACCTTTAGCTTGTCTTTAGAGCTAGATGCTCAGGTCCCCTTGTGCTCTCTCCTGTGACTGTTTGTCCTTTGCTATCGGGTACCTGTGCCTGTTTCCTGCACTATCCCATAGAACTCTGTGATCCTGCTGACCCGGTTATAACCGTCCCGGCCACGCCAGTGCTCCGGCTGCCGTGTACTCTGCCACCTGGTGGCGTACTCGGTCCAGTGGATCCACCTCCTGGGCCCACCAGTCCTCCCGGCCCTGACAGATTGATCAGGCCATGGATCCCGCTGGAGCACAAACATCCGAGCTGGCCGAACTACGCCAGGAACTGGTGCAACAGCGTGACACCTTACACCGCATACTAAAGTTCCTGACGTCTGTGGACCACCGGTTGTACACATTACAGACTGCCGCCTCGTCTCGGTCCACGCAGCAAACGGTGTCCGGATCTGAACCTGCTGTCTCCGCAGCCTCGCAACTTCGCCTCGCTGCTCCGCCTCGCTATGCTGGGGACCCCAAGAACTGCCGGGGGTTTTTGAACCAGTGCTCCCTGCATTTCAAGTTACTTCCTCATTTGTTTGTCTCAGACCAGGCTAAAGTGGCATTCCTGATGTCACACTTGGAAGGCGAAGCTCTAGCCTGGATTAACCCCCTGTGGGAGAATGAGGATCCCATGACCACTAACATCCGGGAATTCTTGCACGCCTTCCGAAGTACATTCGATGAACCCGGACGTACCACCACAGTGACTTCTTCGCTCCTCCGGCTACGCCAAGGGACCCTGACCGTCGGCCAATACGCCATCCAGTTCCGCACGCTCGCCTCTGAGCTGGGCTGGAACAATGAGGCCTTGACGGCGGCCTTTTGGGAAGGACTCTCTGGCCGCGTCAAGGACGAGCTTGCTGGCCGTGACGTTCCACGCACCTTGGACGCCTTAATATCTTTAGCCACCCGGATTGACCTCCGTTTCCAGGAGCGAACCAAAGAGGTATTCCGGGAGAAGCTACCACCCCGTCACGCCTTGTCCCCGCAGAGGCCTACCGCTCCTTTGCCCCTGCCTTCCTGTGACATGTTCCCGGAACCCATGCAAATAGACCGCCTGAGCCAAGCCGAGCAACGCCGCGCAGAGCGACTCGCCCGGGGCCTCTGTTTCTATTGCGGAAGCGGTTCTCATCTGCTCCGCTCTTGCCCGGAGAGACCAGGTAGACCCCAAGTCCAAGGGATGGTGGGAACCGCCACCCTTGGTACCGGAATTCCTTCAGTCCCGGTTACACAGACTGTCCAGGTCACGACCGAGAAGACCCAGTTCACGGTGGAGGCTCACATTGATTCGGGAGCAGCGGCTAATTTCATCCGACAAGCTACCGTGGATCGTTATCAGATACCGGTCATCCCGCTTGCAAAACCCCTCTGGTTCGCCTCCGTGGACGGAAAACAATTATACGAACCTGTCCGGTACGCCACCGAATCCGTGAGACTTTGTATTGGTGCCCAGCATACTGAGACCATTGCGTTCTACGTCATCCCGAGAATGACTCCTGCGCTCCTGCTGGGTCTGCCCTGGCTGCGACTACATGACCCTGACATCAGTTGGCGCTCTGGCGCAATCTCTCGCTGGAGTCCCTCGTGCCATGATACCTGCCTACAGCCTGTTCCTCGGTCCCTGTCACCTGACCCTATCATGGCACAAGAAGAGGAGAATTTGACGCAGTCCAGCCTTGTACCACAGCCCCTGGTACCTGACCCTATCATGGCACAAGAACAGGAGCATATGACGCAGTCCTGCGTTGTACCACAGCTCCTGGCACCTGTGCCTGTGGTGCCACCTGAACCGGAAGTGACGACGATCTCCAGCGTCGTTCCACCGTCCCTGACGATTGAGACTCTGATGCCAACGGCTGCCGGGGATGAGTCCCTGTCCTGTGTCCGGTCCGAGACGCCCGGGCCGGTTGTCTTCTCTGCCAGTCCTGTTTCTGACGGTCCTCCTCTTCCCGTTGCCCCCGTTGCCACTGCTGGGAAATCGGCTAAGCGCCGTGCAGCTAAGAAGGCGGTACGGGGTCAGCGGTCCTTCCCCGCCTTTGCGTTGGGTCCCGGTCCGGTGTCTCGATCCGGGGTGCCCCTGGGGTTCTGTGCTCGGAGGGGGGGGCTTAGAGGGGGGGGTACTGTCACGCTTCCCGTGTCCCAGCACCACTCCTTACCCACTGATCCAATCCATGTGTCCACCAGTCATGGCTGCCGCTCCCGCTCCTGCTCCCCTGAGTCCTGCTCCTGGTCTCAGGAGTCTGACTTTGAGTATTGGCCTCAGGATTCTGTATAGGACCGGGCCGCGCCCACTCTCCTGGTCTTATAGGCCCAGCACACCTGCAGCAGGAAATGACATGAGGCTGTGCTGGGTATATAAGACTTGCCTTTCCTTAGGGGCGTTGCCTGATCAACGTGACCTTTAGCTTGTCTTTAGAGCTAGATGCTCAGGTCCCCTTGTGCTCTCTCCTGTGACTGTTTGTCCTTTGCTATCGGGTACCTGTGCCTGTTTCCTGCACTATCCCATAGAACTCTGTGATCCTGCTGACCCGGTTATAACCGTCCCGGCCACGCCAGTGCTCCGGCTGCCGTGTACTCTGCCACCTGGTGGCGTACTCGGTCCAGTGGATCCACCTCCTGGGCCCACCAGTCCTCCCGGCCCTGACAGAGACATATAATGACTGAAAGTCTGCTCTCCTTATTTACAGATCTTATTGTGTGAGACATATAATGACTGACAGTCTGCTCTCCTTATCTACAGATCTTATTGTGTGAGACATATAATGACTGAAAGTCTGCTCTCCTTATCTACAGATCTTATTGTGTGAGACATATAATGACTGACAATCTGCTCTCCTAATTTACAGATCTGTTTGTGTGACATGTAATGACTGACAGTCTGCTCTCCTTATCTACAGATCTTATTGTGTGAGACATATAATGACTGACAATCTGCTCTCCTAATTTACAGATCTGTTTGTGGGACATGTAATGACTGACAGTCTGCTCTCCTTATCTACAGATCTTATTGTGTGAGACATATAATGACTGACAGTCTGCTCTCCTTATTTACAGATCTTATCGAAGGAGATATCTATTCTCTAAAACGCATTGACGCAATAAATCACTATCCAGGATTTCTGATCCACCGTAGCGTGGATTAACCCTTTTCTCCTCATGGCTTTGGTCTTCCATACTCCTGGGACTGCTGTAGCCATTCCATACTGCTGCAGTGGATGTCTGACAACTGCACAACATGAGCGTCTTGATCAATTTTATTCACTTTTCCTTCCCGGGTAAGACCCTATTGCACTTTTGTTTACAGATTTTAATTTTCATATAAACGGCTTAGGAGAGTTGATCGTACAAGTATTACTGACTGTATACACACATAGCTGTCAATCACTATGTAGGACCGCCCACAGGACGCCACAGCCCAGAACGAGCAGTAATCAATCTATATTGAATGCTCCACATCAATCTTCTCAGCTCATCCTATAACATGAGGCCAGAAAATAATGCAGAATGTACAATGTAAGACCTTCCCTTTAACATTAAAGAACTCTGAGTAATAGATAAACTTTAGGCTAAGGTATAAGCTATTTAATAAAAAAGTAAATAAAATGAAAAAAATAATAAAAAAATATATTATTATTATTATTATTATTATTAGTAATAGTAGTAGTATTAATATTGACATTATATACTATTAATATTTTTAACATTGTTATTATTAGTAGTAATATATAATAACATATTTCTTAATGATAAAATCTTATAAATACAGTATTATATTTAATTTAATTTAATTTAAATTTATCACATTTATATTATTGTTATTATTAGCATATATATATATATATATATATATATATATATATATATATATATATATATATATATATATATAAAATATATAAAGCTGAGTGTATGTATCTGTGTGTGTGTGTGTGTGTGTTTGTATGTGTATGTACAGTATGTATGTGTACAGTATGTGTGTATGTCCACTAAAGGAATCCGCACCGTCGCATTTACAATCACCAAATTTTGCACAGACACATCATGTGACTCAGGGAACATCATAGACTATGTGATGACAGGGTAATTTAACCCCGCACTTTACAGTTACTCTCCAAAAAACCTGCCGCTATTAAAGTCAATGGAGATAGGAGCTGCAGCTTATTAATAGCAGCTGTGAGTGGTTGCTATAGGAACAAAATAAATTGTTAGTATAAGAAGCTTATGAGTGAGGTAATAAGATGTCGGTGGTGAGACGGAAAGAGATAGATGGGGAGAGACAGATGGAGAGAGACAGACAGAGAGAGACAGACAGAGAGAGACAGACGGGAAAAAAAACAAACGGCAAAAGAGACAGACCTGGAATGAAACAGACGGGAAAAGAGACAGACAGACACAGACAGACAAAGAGATAGAGAGAGACAGACACAAAGAGAGAGAGACACAGACAGACACAGAGATAGAGAGACAGACAGAGACTGATACAGAGACTGACAGAGAGATAGACGCAGACAGACAGACATGGATAAAGACATAGACACACATGGATAGAGACAGACACACAGACAGACAAGAAAAGAGACAGAAAGACAGACAGAGCCACACACGCAGAGACATACAGAGACAAAGACACAGACAGAAAGAGATAGACAGACACAGACAGAGAGACTGGGAAAGAGACAAAGAGACAGTTACTATCCCGGGCAACGCCGGGTACTACAGCTAGTAATATATAAAATATAAAGCTGAGTGTATGTATGTGTTTGTGTATGTGTGTGTGTGTGTCCACTAAAGGAATCCGCACTGTCGCATTTAGAATCACAAAATTTTGCAGAGGTGCCTCATGTGACTCAGGGAACGTCATAGAATATGTTTTAACAGGAAAATGTAACCCTGCACTTTACAGTTACTTTACAAAAAACCTCCATTAAAGTGAATGGAGCTGCGAGCTACAGGCTATTAATAGCAGCTGTGATTAGTTGCTATAGGAAAAAAGGACATTCATGGTATAAGAAGCTTATGTGTGAGGTAATAAGATGTCAGTGGGGAGACAGACACAGACTGACACAGACTGAAAGACAGACAGACAGGCACAGACAAAGAAAGAGGCACACAGGGAAAGAGACAGAGACAAACAGAGACAGATAGGGGGAAAAAAGCCATACAGTCAGAAAGAGACAGACAAAGGCAGACAGGCAAAGAGACAGAGACAGACAGGGAAAGAGACAGAGACAAATAGATGCAGACAGGGAAAGAGACAAAGACAGACAGAGGCAGACAGGGAAAGAGACAGAGACAGACAGAGATAGACAGTGAAAAAGAGACAGACAGAGAAACAGACAGACAAAGGCAGACAGGGGAAAAAAGGCAGACAGACAGGGAAAGAGACAGAAGCAGACAGGGAAAGATACAGAGGCAGACAGGGAAAGAGACAGAGAAACAGACAGGGAAAGAGACAGACAGAGAGATAGAGAGACAGACAGAGACTGGGAGAGAGACAGAGAAACAGTTACTATCCCGGGCAATGCCCGGGCACTACAGCTAGTATATATATACATACTAATAATAATATAAAAATAATAAGAATTTAAATTTAATACATTTAAATTAAATATTATTAATATAATGCTATAATAATAGTAATAATAATTAGTACTATGTACTACTGACCTGCAATGCTGCCTATCAGAGTGATAGTTACCACTGGAGCCAACATTTTCTTTTCTATCCTGCAGAGTGAAATATTACATATTAATCCATAATATTTTATTCCATTGATCTATACTTAGATTTAGTTGTAAGTCCACGAATCATGCATTGTCACATAAGATAAATGTTTTGAGAAAAAAGCTTCTTATTTCCCTGAATTACATATTTGAAAATGATTGCTCAATATCCTTTCTTTATAGAAATACTCTTAAAGGGATTATCCTCTGCTAACAGCTCCTCCGCTGATATACTCCAAATACATACTGATAGGGACTTTGGATTGTGAGCCCCAATGGGACAGTGTTGGTGATGTATGTAAAGCACAGTGGCATTAATGGCGCTATATAAGTGAATAAATCTAATATATAAAGCTGAGTGTATGTATGTGTATGTGTATGTATGTGTATGTCCGCTAAAGGAATCCGCACCGTCGCATTTACAATCACGAAATTTTGCACAGACACCTCATGTGATCCAGGGAGCGTCGTAGACTATGTTTTGACAGAAAAATTTAACCCCGCGCTTTACAGTTAGGCGGGCTTTGCACACTACGACATCGCAGGCTGATGCTGCGATGTCGAGTGTGATAGTCCCCGCCCCCGTCGCAGCAGCGATATGTGGTGATAGCTGGCGTAGCGAAAGCTATCACTACGCCAGCTTCACACACACACTCACCTGCCGTGCGACGTCCCTGTGGCCGGCGGCCCGCCTCCTTGTTAAGGGGGCGGGTCGTGCGGCGTCACTGCGACGTCACACGGTAGGCGGCCAATCAGAGCGGAGGGGCGGAGATGAGCGGGATGTAAACATCCTGCCCACCTCCCTCCTTCCGCATATCCTACGGAAGCCGCAGTGAGGCCGGTAGGAGATGTTCCTCGCTCCTGCGACTTCACACACAGCGATGTGTGCTGCTGCAGGAGCGAGGAACAACATCGGACCATGGCGTCAGCGTAATTATGGATTACGCCGACGCTGTACTGATGATACGATTACGACGCTTATGCGCTCGTTAATCGTATCATCTAGGCTTTACACACTGCGATGTCGCATGCGATGCCGGATGTGCGTCACTTTCAATTTGACCCCACCGACATCGCACCTGCAATGTCGCAGTGTGCAAAGTGCCCCTAAGTCTCTAAAATCCTGCTGCCATTAAACTGAATGGAGGTGGGAGCTATGGGTTATTAATAGCAACTGTCAGTGGTTGCTATAGGAACAAAATAAACTGTTAGTTAAAGCTTATGCATTAGGTTATATGATGTCGGTGGAGAGATGGATAGAGAGACAGAAAAAGATAGACAGAGACAGACGGGAAAAGAGACAGATGGGGAAAGAGACAGACAGAGATACGGGGAAAGAGACAGCCCTGGAAAGAGACAGCCCTGGAAAGAGACAGACGGGGAAAGAGACAGACAGGGAAAGCGACAGCCCTGGAAAGAGACAGCCCTGGAAAGAGACATACCTGGAAAGAGACATACCTGGAAAGAGACAGCCCTGGAAAGAGACATACCTGGAAAGAGACAGCCCTGGAAAGAGACAGACGGGGAAACAGACAGACCTGGAAAGAGACAGACATGGAAAGAAACAGAGCGGGAAAGAGACAGCCCTGGAAAGAGACAGCCCTGGAAAGAGACAGACATGGAAAGAGACAGACCTGGAAAGAGACAGCCCTGGAAAGAGACAGCACTGGAAAAAGACAGACGGGGAAAGAGACAGCCCTGGAAAGCGACAGCCCTGGAAAGAGACAGCCCTGGAAAGAGACATACCTGGAAAGAGACATACCTGGAAAGAGACAGACCTGGAAAGAGACAGCCCTGGAAAGAGACAGCCCTGGAAAAAGACATACCTGGAAAGAGACAGCCCTGGAAAGAGACAGATCTGGAAAGAGACATACTTGGAAAGAGACAGCCCTGGAAAGAGACAGACGGGGAAACAGACAGACCTGGAAAGAGACAGACCTGGAAAGAGACAGAGCGGGAAAGAGACAGACCTGGAAAGAGACATACCTGGAAAGAGACAGACGGGGAAAGAGACAGCCCTGGAAAGAGACAGCCCTGGAAAGAGACAGCCCTGGAAAGAGACAGCCCTGGAAAGAGACATACCTGGAAAGAGACAGCCCTGGAAAGAGACAGCCCTGGACAGAGACAGACGGGGAAACAGACAGACCTGTTAAGAGACAGACCTGGAAAGAGACAGAGCGGGAAAGAGACAGACCTGGAAAGAGACAGGCCTGGAAAGAGACAGCCGGGGAAAGAGACAGATGGGGAAAGAGACAGCCCTGGAAAGAGGCAGACCAAGACAGACGGAAAAGAGACAGACGGGGAAAGAGGCAGACACACACATAGAGACAGACACAGATATAGAGAGAGACAGACAGACACAGAGATGGAGACTGATAGACTGATACAAATACAGACAGAGATAGAAATAGTGAGACAGACAAGGAAAGAGATAGACAGAGAGACAGACAGCGACACACAGACAGAGACTGGGAGAGAAACAGAGAGACAGTTACTATCCCGGGCAATGCCCGCGTGGTACTACAGCTAGTATTATTATATTATTATATCAGGCAGCAGGGTGAAAGCAGGCTCGGACTGGCCCACTGGAGAACCGGAGAATTCTCTGGTGGGCCCCTTTACAAGTAGTTCATCACTTACCCCCAACATAATTAGTATTTATTATTATTATTATTATTATTATTATTTATTATTATAGCGCCATTTATTCCATGGCGCTTTACAAGTGAAAGAGGGTATACGTACAACAATCATTAACAGTACAAGACAGACTGGTATAGGAGGAGAGAGGACCCTGCCCGCGAGGGCTCACAGTCTACAGGGAATGGGTGATGGTACAATAGGTGAGGACAGAGCTGGTTGCGCAGTGGTCTACTGGGCTGAGGGCTATTGTAGGTTGTAGGCTTGTTGGAAGAGGTGGGTCTTGAGGTTCCTCTTGAAGCTTTCCACGGTAGTGGAGAGTCTGATGTGCTGAGGTAGAGCGTTCCAGAGTATGGGGGATGCACGGGAGAAATCTTGTACACGATTGTGGCACTATATAATTGTCTCTCTATGTAGATATAAAGGAGGCATCTCATCCTTCATTTTACAAACTACCCAGAATATTATTATATGGAAGCATAAGTAAATTTGTGACTGTAGTTAATCAGTGGGCCCCCAGAGTGAATGTTACTGGTGGATCTACTGGGATTAAGCAATGTGCGGAGCCTGAACACTGTGTAGTGATCAATCTCATGTTCTGCAGCTCAGCTCCTACTCATGTGAATGGTAGCTGAGAACAGCACAGAGCTGCGGCTCCAGGTATCTGCTGATCAGACCCCATTATGTCCATTTTCAAGGATAGTTCATAAATATGAAGGTAATGGACAACCCCTTTAAGGGACCCGAACCATAGATTAGCAATGGTTTACAAAAAGGGTAGAAAGATTCTGATGGTTGGTGATGAGCTGCTAGAAAATATCACACATCTTACCACCCGTAACAGAGGAATCTGGTGCCCCCTTCTTATTTGTAGCCAAATCTGTAGGCCCAGTATTTCCAAACCTGCCACCGAAAGAAAAGTGTGACTTCCTTACCTGGTCAGTGGTGGTGTTCAGGTGTGGATTTGGTCCTGTAAGCTGATATTTATATGAGAGCGAGTGTCGTCTGGCTGTTGTATCACAGCTTGGGTTACAGCGTGGCGCGCCAGACGCTTCTCTGATTTCAAGGTAACGCAGGAAATTTGATGAACTCACAGAGTTTACAAGCAATGAAAAAGAACACTGCCGGAATAACACAACTATATAGAGTTTACCTGTTCTTTAAAAGGAAATATCTAGAAAAGTCTGATCTTCCTGACCTCATTCTCAAAAAAGAAGTTAAAACTGCTTTTGGCGCACATGCCAGTCTAATATGTCAAGGAATTGTCCTAATTCTCATGTTTGATAGCATACCATCCATTCTTTCTATGAAATCAGTATTCTGCCAGCACTGTAGGAGCTGGTACTTCTGTCGAGGGCGGAGGAGGGGACGCTGCGCTCTCCCACTGCTCGGGTCCGGCCGCTGCTGCTGCTGCTGCTCGGTGGTGGCTCGAGCGGTGGGCCGGATTCCGGGGACTCGAGCGGCGCTCCTCGCCCGTCAGTGAAAACGGATGGGGATGTTTGGTATTGTCCGTGACGCCACCCACGGCTGTGGTGAAGTTGATGACACCACCGCTGCTCTGGACGGGGATCCCGGGAGCGGTGACAGGGAGCAGCTTAGATGTTGGTTCTCCCCTCCGTGGGTAGGGGGTTGATTGTCCCGGGGCCCGGTGATGGGGTTGGGATGGTTGGCAGGCGGGTTACGGGGTCTGGTGGGGTGCAGGGTCTCGGGGGCAGCGCTGTGCCGCACGGCACGGTGGTACTCACTCAGCCAGTAACACACACGGAGTCTCTGATGAAACAAACGGCTGGATGGACGGGTCCCACAGGCGGCTGCAGTGTTTTTCCCCTGACCCCAGGTTGGTAATGTAAGTCCTTTCCTGCACCTTCTGTTCGCTCCTCCTGCGCTCCGGTTTCCAGCTGGCTCCCCGGTTCGGTACCGGTGGGCCACCGCCCAGCCCCGGCTACCTACGGTTCCACCAGACTGTCTTCCCGGCTCTCGCAGACGGCCACCACCGTCTGCCTGACTGCTACACAAGGGCCCTAGGCTCCAACCTAGGCCCCCAGTCTGCGTCTGCCTCTCTGCAGACCTCCTCTCTCTTCCTCTGCCTGGACTTATCTGGACTTGTTTCCTGCCTCAGGCCAGCTAAACTCCTCGGTGGGCGTGCCCATCTGCCTGACTCCGCCCACCTGGTGTGTCTGTCTGAACCCGAGGGAGGAAATCAGGTCTCACTGGGGATGTTTGCTGTGAACTGCTGGGGGTGGGGGTGTGTGTGTGTTGTTACCTGTGGCCCCTGGCTTGTCCAGGGCGCCACACTTCCATTTCTTCATTTCCCAGCATGCAAGTCTTCTGTCATTGAGTAATATCTTACTTGCTTTTCATTTATGTTTGTGTGCAGTTTGACAGACAGGAGAATAGCAGCAGAGAGACAAAGACCCACTTGACTTTCTTGAAATCCATCATATGGTCTTTGAGATAATAATAAACCTCTATGATCCTTAAAGGGATAAAAAATTGATTCATACATAATGCATAATTGTTAAAAGAATATTCCGAAACCCAAATATAACTGGTATATCGAGAGGATATGCCATGAATATATGATGGATGTGGATCCATATTGCTGGTTGGAACCGATCCTTAAAGAACCTATAATGAATATATTAATATAGGCTAAACCTATCAGGATCTAACATTTATTGGGTTGCATTTGGTAGGTCAAAGCTGCTTGGTTGACAGCTACTTTATAGCAACTAGTTCAGTAAGTATTATAGTGAATAGAAGCTGCAGTACCGAGGATAGCCACTACACAGTGTATGGAGTTGTGCTGTTCCAGCTTTGCACACATTGTCCATCCGGATATCACGGAAGCTACAACAGCTGATCAGTGTAAGTGCTGGATGTCAGATTCCCACCTGATATTGATGACATATTCTAGAGGTAGGTCATCAATTTATATGTCCTTGACAACCCCTTTAAGCCAGCAAGAATGCTTGCAAGAAAAATCCAAAGTATGCAAATCAGCTCCATCAATCTAAATGAGATTCAAAATGTACATGTAAAATACAGGTTGTGCTATAATGATTTAAAATGTGTGATTTATGGGAAGCCAAATCCTCCTACAAAAACATGCCATGAAGCCCCGGAAGAAGCTTCTGCGGGCGAAACCCTAGTTAGATGCATACGCTATGACTGTCATGTAGAGTTAACTTTTAATTGGCTGATTTTAATAGTCCATTTGTGAGAACAGTAAACTGATTGCTATCTTTTATGTGATTGTGTTGCATATTGATAAACGCTTTGATACTTTGGAGTTGCTGATCATGAGAAGGGGAAGCAGATCGTTTGATGATAGCGGCGCATTGGTTTTTCACACTCAGGTTTCTCATTTATTCCTTAGATATTGATATAAATTATGCTGACTTCTCCCTAAAATATTACTTCAAAGTGCACTTGGTGTCACCCTTCTCAGTAAATTGCTGTTACTGCCTGTCGTCAAGTGTAGTCCATCTCTAGCAGCCGAGACACCAAGGTGGATTACAGGAAGTGGCTGGCAGATCTTTCTTCTCCACATGATGTAAAATGTCTTTGTCTCTACTCCTACTTTGACTTACAGCATTAATATGGTAAGCTTTCAGATCAGTTCAGTCAATAGAAGGAGCAATGTACGCTGGAAAAAGATTGAAGACAGTTCCAACACCTATAGTGCTGGCAGAATGCTGGTGCCTGCTCAAAAAGATTACAGATCAGGAGATTGGAAGGCAGTTTCTGGACATATTAGATTGTCATGTCAACCAAAAGTAGTTGTGGGGGTGAGGGCAGCAAGAACATGCTTTTCTGCATGTTTTATGCGAAAGTACAGGCGCATTTAAAGTAATTTTGTACTTTCAAAAATATATAGAACAATTTATGAAAAAAACAAAGTTGCTAAAATACATGGAATACATTATAGCTTTTATGCACAACGCAAACGCTGATGACTTTCAGTTCTTTTCAAAGCTTCTCTCTCCAAGCCAAATGTCTCATTTACAGTACACAGAGTGCGGCTGTATAATTACTGACATTGGCAGACATATAAACGAATATGATATGATAATATTAGAATGAAAGGACACCTCTGCTGCATGAAGCAATGATCAGGTGTCCATAACCTAAATTAGCTGGGTCACTTTCTAACACTCGCCTGAGTCTGATCCCTCCACTCCCTAATGTTCCTAGAAGGGTCCTTCCTCCACGTGCACCTAGGCCCTTGCTAGCCCTGAACCCACCCTGACTAGTGTGTAGGCCAGCGAGACACTAGTTTTGCTACTGCAATAAAACAATAAGCAGAAGGTAGTACAAACGGGTAGGGAAAGACACAATAAATAGCATTCCTGAGTTTCTCCAGCAGGGAACTTCACAGCTGCAACTGAAACAAACATCTCAGCTTCTCCAGAGACAGGCTCCTTGAAAGTGGTCAGTATAGAAGATCTATGACCAGCATGGAGTGAAGTCAGGAGTGGGTAAAAATAGTTGAAGGGAGTGATTATAAGATGATGCAGCTGTGATTAATGCGAAAAGTAAGAAAAAGGTACTTGAACCCTTCAGCATGAAATGAGTAAATCCCTTTCAATACTCTGTAGACTCCACAGGGGACCTGCAATCAATTAAGCATTGAGACCTCCTGATCCCAGATCCCCCTCGAAGTAACATACGGATGTGACACACTCGTGACACATACTTTACACCAGAAATCTTACTCAAGTCCCTGATTGAAGTAAGATTTGTGGCAAGGCACAGGGAGGTACAAATCACTTTTCAAAAGCTCCTAACTCACTAAGAAGTGTGCGCCTCTTAATGAAACAGAGGCATCTGACTGTACGCTAAATGCCGTAAAGAGGAAAAAAAAACCAAATGTCAAAATTATATCTTTTTGTGGTCACTTCTCTAACGAAAATGCAATAAAAAGCGATTAATACATCTGTAGTGCCCGGTCCCAGTATGGCGCTCCTGCTCTCATGGCTTGGCCGGGGCACCGTTCTCCTGACCTGTCCGACGGGTCCATGTGCCTCGTTCCTGCCCCAGCCTCCTCCTGCTGCCAGACCATACGCATGCCTTCTGGGAGTGCCCACGCCCCCTTTCTTAAAAGGCTGGCGTCCTATAACCCAGAAGTGACCCCTGAGGTCAGCAATCACCCTGAAGGTAGTCAAAGCACTCTCCCCTTAGGGGAGGTGCCTGGACAAGATTGCCCATCCGTAGTATGTTGCTAGTTCTCAGGTCTCGTGTCCGTTACTGTGTCTAGTCCTGCGTCTCGTGTTCTAGTACCAGTTACCTGTACCCATTATCTGTGTCTCTTCCTAGAGCATGTTGCTACCTCCGTGTCCGTGCTGCCACGTCTGAGTTACCACCTTCGTGCTGCCACGTCTGAGCTCCCACCTCCGTGCTGCCATGTCTGAGTTACCACCTTCGTGCTGCCACGTCTGAGCTGCCACCTCCGTGCTGCCATGTCTGAGCCACAACCTGCTTGCTGCCATGTCCAGGATACCGTGTCCTGTTGCCACGTCTGCGATTTCTCGTCCATGCCCTTACATCTGTGCACATCTATACTGGACTTCAGAGACTCTCTTGTCCATAAGAGCCGACTCCACTGGTCCTGGCTGTTGTGCATTTCGACCCTCTGAGGCTGTGCCCGACAGCCCCTGAATAGGGGTTAGCTCGAGGTTAGCTTCTCCAGGAGAGTCTGGTGTACGGTCCAGTAGGTCCACTCCCGAACGCTCTCCGCTCCTCGGCGACCGTTACAACATCATATGTACCCCAAATTGGTATCAATAAAAAATAGTAATCTCGCCACACAAAATAAGTAATAACTTTTTTTTTTTTTTCACTTTTGATTTCAATTCAGGTGGTTATCATTTTAATGGGAAAAAATAGGGTTGTTTTTTTCCATCAAAGCAGAAGTTTACAAGTGTGAACCCGGCCTAAGCAGTTTTTAGGACATTGTTTTCTTATTTAGCGTTGCTGACAGTTTAATAAATGTGTTAATATGAGACATTTTCAGTCCTTCTTTACAAACCATAAAGCAATGACAAAGATGATTAATTCCCGCATTTCACAGTCTGCGGAACATCCATCTGTTTATCTTTACAATAGTTTTACAATAAACACTTGCCTTTATTAACTTGTCATTTACGTGATTTGCTGATTTGCTTGTTGTCGTCATCATTAGTACAATATTTTGCAGCGGTGACGGGTCGTACATTATACAGGGCTGCCACCTACAGTCTGGACATAACTCCCGGCAGAAAAAGAATGGTAGAATGAATGTTGCAAACGGATACAATAAACAAGGTGCAGCCTGTGATACATTATACTTAATCGATGTCTACGGAGAAAACCTTATGGATGTGTGTGACTAGAGTTGGATGTTCCTGGTCCTATTCTCATGCTCTGTAACTTAAGATCTCATTACTTACAGTGTGCAGCATTCTACCAGCACTATAGGACCTGGGATTTGCAATTTCTTCATATCTACCCTGGATTGAAATTCTGTATCTCAGTAATGCCTCTAGACAGGAGTAGAGGGACGAACCCCCCTCCCCTCCCCCCCATCAAGTGAATTCCTGTAGGAAAACAAGACCCTGTCCTTAATTCTTGTATAAAGACAAAGACCGGCTCCCACTTCCTGCCAGCACTATAGGACCTGGGATTTTCAATTACGTCATATCTGCCCTGGATTGAAATTCTGTATCTCAAAATGCCTCTAGACAGGAGTAGAGGGACGAAGAACCCCCCATCAAGTGAATTAATGTAGAAAAACAAGACCCTGCCCTTAATTCTTGTATAACGACAAAGACCGGCTTCCACTTCCTGCAATCTGTCTCGCAGCATTCTGCCAGCACGATAGGACCTGGGATTTTCAATTATTTCATATCTGCCCTGATTTGAAGTTCTGTATCTCAATAATGCCTCTAGACAGGAGTAGAGGGATGAAACCCCCCCCATCAAGTGAATGTAGAAAAACAGGACCCTGCACTTAATTCTTTTGTAAAAACAAAGGCCGGCTCCCACTTCCTGCAATCTATCTCGCAGCATTCTGCCGGCACTATAGGACCTGGGATTTGCAAATACATCACATCTGCCCTGAATTGAGATTCCGTATCACAATAATGCCTCTAGACAGGAGTAGAGGGATGAAGAACCCCCCCATCAAGTGAATTAGTGTAGAAAAACAAGACCCTGCCCTTAATTCTTGTATAAAGACAAAGACCGGCTTCCACTTCCTGCAATCTGTCTCGCAGCATTCTGCCGGCACTATAGGACCTGGGATTTGAAATTACTTCATATCTGCCCTGAATTGAGATTCCGTATCACAATAATGCCTCTAGACAGGAGTAGAGGGATGAAGAACCCCCCCATCAAGTGAATTAGTGTAGAAAAACAAGACCCTGCCCTTAATTCTTGTATAAAGACAAAGACCGGCTCCCACTTAGTGCAATTTGTCTCGCAGCATTCTGCCAGCACTATAGGACCTGGGATTTTCAATTACTTCATATCTGCCCTGAATTGAAGTTCTTTATCTCAGTAATACCTCTAGACAGGAGTACAGGGAAAAATACCCCCCCCCCACCCCCCCATCAAGTGATTTCCTGTAGAAAAACAAAACCAAGCCCTTAATTCTTGTATAAAGACAAAGACCTGCTCCCACTTCCTACAATCTGTCTCAGCGCCTCTGGTAAGGGATGGATTACACTTAGCAACAGGCATTGGACAGATTTTTATACAGATGCAAGGAGGACGCCTAGTGGTCGACTTTTTGGAGAGAATTTTTACATAATTGAAGTGATTTGCATACTGGTGGTCATGTGACTAATGGCAATAGAGGAAAATGTTCTATTGAGAGAAGTGGATGAGAATGCAAATCACACACTGGTGGCCACATGATCACCTGCTTGCAATAGAGGGGAGGAGCGGAAGGAGCAGTTAGCACACTGTCAGGATTCACCAATCTGTAGTCACATACTGTAGCGTGACAGCAGAAATTTTACTAATCCACCCTTTTTTTTAAAGAGGAACCTGTCACATGTAAAAACTCTATTAACCTTCAGATGTGAGGTTAATCTGTGCTTTAACAGTGTTTGAAACCTGCACATTAAATCCCACTGCTGAGAGGAAATTAACTGTAATCCTCCCGGCAGTGTTTTTGTTTCAGTCATGGAGGCAGCGCCGTTGTGGGTTCAGCCACGGCTCTGTACTGCAACCCCTGGCACTGATTGACAGCTGCTTATCATTAGAACCAGCTGTCTGTCAGTGTGGAGGGCGTAGTTCCAGCCACCACTCTCCATACACAGAGCAGTGACTGACCGCACGCCAGCGCCGCATCCATGACTGAAACCAGAACACTGTCGGGAGAAATAAAGTTAATTTCCTCCCAGCAGCGAGGTTTAATGTGCAGGCGCCAGGAAGGTTTCAAACGCTATTAACCTGCAGATTAACCCCATATCTGCAGATTAACCCCATATCTGCAGATTAACCCCATATCTCCAGGTTAATAGTGTTTTTACATGTGACAGGCTCCCTTTAAGACCTTGTAAAGACCACTTTTTTAGTTATTTCTTGATCTGTAAAACCCTACATTTCAAAAAGGGTGTACTTAGTTTTTTTATGACTGTATGTTAATTAAATTGGTTAGTGGAAGATGCGGTGGTCATTTTATCCAATATCAGTGCATTTGTTCATTATTTTAAGAAACCAGGATAAGTGGGGAGGGAGGGTTCTGCAAACAGGATAGAAATAGTCAGACAGGTCAAGGGGATCGACCGTGAATATATATATATATATATATATATATATATATATATGAAAGCAGAAAATGTCTGTCCTGAAGGATCGCCAATATCAGTTATCAAAATGGCCTCCCAGTCAGTCTGCTCTAGACATCCATAGCGACCAATCAGAACTGAGCTTTCACTTTACCTCAGCAGCTTCTATGCTTCTAAGCAGCACTCTGGTTTATAAGGCTAAATCTCAAAATCTCATGAAGGGGGAGATTTCAAGTTTTAATGTTCTCAGTAAAGTGAAAAATATCACTGAAATTGGGTGAAAACTGTGGTTTTGCATTCAGCGGGCCCCACACACAGATTTGCTGCTTTGTATATATATATTTCCTTTATTCTGTGCTTATGTGCTCGTACACGTAATGCCCATTAGGCACGGTAACTGGCCCTCCTTAGTATCCACCTGTGTAAATCTGCTCTTCCTATACTGTAGCAACAGGTGGTGCTACTTTACTGTAAATATCATTGGTTTATACAAGATTTAGTCATAATAATCAAATCCTGAAGATACAGGAGGTCTGTGATTAAGGATATAATTAATAATGAAAGATCTGAAAACAGGAGGATCCTCTCAATATATCCCTATCTACAGGAGGAGCCCCCCTATGGCTCTATCTGCAGGAGAAGACTCCACCTATGGCCCTATCAGCAATAGAAGCCTTCCCCTATGGCATTATAGGAAGAGCTTCCCCCTATGGCCCTATATGCAGTAGGCCCCTCCCCATTACAGCCCTATCTATAAATATAGAATGTCCTGAATCAAAGATATATTTACTAATGCAAGACCTAGAAGCAGGAGGAACTTCCCCCTATGGCCCTATCTATAGGAGGAGCCTCCCCCTACGGCCCTATCTACAGGATGAGACTCCCCCTATGGCCCTATCTACAGAAGAAGCCTCCCCCTATGGCCCTATATACAGGAGGAGCCACCCGCTAAGTCCCTATCTGTAGTAGGAGCCTCCCCCATAGCTTTATATGCAGGATGAGACTTCCTCTACAGTCTTATATACAGGAGGAGCTTCCCCTATGGCTCTATATGTAGTAAGAGCTTCCCCCTATGGCCCTATCTGTAAGAGAAGGCTCCCCCTTAGGCACTATGTGCAGTAGGTGCCTCCCCATATGGCCCTATCTGCAGTAGGCACCTCCCCCAATCTGTAGTAGGTGCTTCCCCCTATAGCCCTATCTTTAGTAGGAGCCTCCCTCTATAGCCCTATCTGTACTAGGTGCCTGCCCCTATAGCCCTATCTGTAGTAGGTGCCTCCCCCTATAGCCCTATCTGTAGTAGTTGCCTGCCCCTATGGCCCTATCTGCAGTAGGCACCTCTCCTATCTGTAGTAGGAGCCTCACCCTATGGCCCTATCTGTAGTAAGAGCTCCCACCTATGGCTCTATCTGCAGGAGAAGCCTCCCCCTATGGTTCTATCTGCAGTAGGCACCTCCCTCTATATTTAGTAGCAGCTTCCCTCTATGGTCCTACCTGCAGTAGGCACCTTTCCCTATTTGCAGTAGGAACCTCCCCCTATGGCCCTATCTATAGTAGGAGCCTCCCCCTATGGCCCTATCTGTAGTAAGAGCTTCCCCCTATGGCTCTATCTGAAGGAGAAGCCTCCCCCTATGGTTCTATCTGCAGTAGGCACCTTCTCCACTACATGTAGTAGGAGCTTCCCCCTATGGTCCTACCTGGAATAGGCACCTTTCACTATTTGCAGTAGGAACCTCCCCCTATGGCCCTATCTATAGTAGGAGCCTCCCCTTTTGGCCCTATCTGTAGTAAGGGCTTCTCCCTATGGCCCTATCTGCAGTAGGCTCTGTCATATGAAATCTTGTTCATTTAAATCCAGTTCACATACAGAGCATCACAAAGCAAACAGTGAATGCATGGATAGTGTATTCAACGCGTTTCAGGTGTAGTCACCACCTTTAATGATGTCATGATAAGAGTGCTGCTGACTACACCTGAAACGCTTTGAAAATGCTCTCCATGCGTTCCCTTTTTGCTTTGTGATCCTCTGTATGTGAACTGGATTAAATAAAGAAGATTTCGTAGGTCAGAGCCGGACTTCTACTCTATTTGTTCCAGCAGGTGGCGATACCAGATATTATTTGCACACCGTTCAGGGACCCAAATTGTTTTTATCCTAGTCTGACAACCCGTTTACATTTTGGGCCCAGCTTGTGAAAACACTACATGGCACCATGCAATCGTCTCGAGTTCAGTATTTATTTTCTGTTATTTGTATTGTGTTACATTTACATCTATTCAAATATATTTCTAGAAATAATGATACAAGCTTGCTTTGTCTTTTCTCTTTCGCCATATATCTAAGATCCAGAATGTCAGTTTTCAGAATCTTCTTGGGTGATGTAGTCTCGGATCTTGTCTCGAATGTCTGACTCCAGGTAGTCCAGCTGATCCTGTATGCTCACGGTGTAATCTCCCAGTTTCTTCTTCATGTCTTTCACTTTCTTTACCAGATCCTTGTTGAGGGAATCTGAAAAAGGGGATATCGCCTTTCTGAACTGTTCAATCTTATAGTCCATCAGCTGGCTCATCTCTGTAAGATATGTCTCCATCGTCTGTTTGGCATTCGAAGTATCACTATTTAGCTTGGTTCTCAGCTCATTGGCGTAGGGGTAAAGCTGCTCTCGTAGTTTCCCAGCGAAGTCCAAGACTTTGCGCTCCATCTGCTCTGCATTTTTCTTCATCTGAAAGTCCACGTTCCCGATCTGTTTGTGCAACTCCTCCTTCACATCCTCTGCGTACGGTATCAGGCCTTTATACAACTCTTCCATTTGCTCATCAATATTACTTTTTACTTGCTTGTTGATGGTTTTGAGCTGTTTTTCCAACTGCTCCATATTGTCATCTATTACACTCCTCAGTTCTTGGGAATATGGGTCCAATGCCTCTTGCCAACGTTCAACACCATCCTTGATCTTCATCTCTAGGTTCTTCGATATAGATTTTAGCTGCTCACTGAGAACCTGGGTGCTTTCATCCAACTGGGCTTGAAATTCCTTGGCATGTGGAGTCAATTTGTCCTGAAGCTCCTCTGCATTCCTGTTCAGCTGCTTTTGGACCTCATCGGTATATGGAGACAACTTGACCGCCAACTTCTCCAACTCTTGTCTGACTTGTTCTCTCAATGTTTGAGAGTCTTTCATCAGCTGTTCACGAATTTGCTTGGCCAAAGGAACGAGTTGACCCATAAAATCACCATCCAATTTATTTACACTCTTCAGATTTTCTTCAATGAGGGCACTGTGGAAGAGAAGACTTAATCAGGAGAACTGTCGAAAACACCAATAATGGAAGAGGCTCAATGTCAACAACTAATCATCATGGGAATTCTTTTACTGAATGTTGCACCATAGAAGAAAATTATACTCACTGTCTAACATAAGGGATTATGGTAATAATTTCAATCTATCGCTCACAGTTTGTGAGGGTGAAACACTAGCGTTTCACGTTCATTAAATTGAGAACATTTAGAAAGCAATGGGCCAACATGTTTACCCACCACTGGGGTTTTGTATCCACCCCTGACTAAATTGTGCTTTGCCTTTCTCTCCTAAATTGCCTCTAATGATAGTGAGTATGGTCACGTTGAGACACCCAAGCTGACTTGAATTTGACGTGTCAGCAACCAAAAGTCCAAACTCATTCGATTTCAACATGATCAGATTCTCTATCGATGTTTGTAAAATATCAGAACGATGTTATAATCTTAATGTTTTATGGCCAAAGTCGATGAGTAGCCCTTGTCTAATGCAACGTCTTAATGGAGAAGGTGATTGATACAATTTTGTAAGGAGCTTTCATGACTTAACACACTGAATTGGGGGTCTCTATTGCTGACTTGTAGATTGTTTTGGGACATCTGTGGCTGGGATATTTTTATAGCGAGCAAAATATTATAGGAATTTCTGGAATTGACATAGATATTTGTGGATTGTTCAAATAAAAAAATCTTAGCTACTCCTCCGATCCCCCACTTTTCCAATTAATGTCAGTTTTCTGCCAGCAGCTTCCTAGCATTGCATGTTGGCTGCAGTTGCTTTGTAGCAATGCACCTTTGTGTTTAAGTAGCAAGGTTTCCCAGCAATCCTTGCTGATTATACAAAACCATTTGTATTCTGGCTGCCTTGGTGGAAGGAGCTGCTGTGGATTTGTCCTGAAGTCGTATCTTCTCCATTTTGGTTGGTATTCCCCTATTTGTCTTACCTACCCTCGTGTTGTATGAGTGTAGCAATGAGTCTAGTGAGCCTTACCTTCCCACTCACTACTCACTAGCCAGGGTTTATGACAGGGTCTCCTAGAGCTTCAGGTTCTGGCTTGGCAACAGGTGAGGAACCTGTTTAGGGTCTCGCAGGGTACAGTGGCAAGTAAGGGCAGGAGGTATCCCATTTACCCTCTCACTAGTGCCAGGGCCTACTGTTGATATTGTATTCCCAATGTCCCCCTTGTTTGTGGTATTGTTGTGGTGTGTTTTCGTTGTATGTCAAACATCTGTTGGTGTGAATGCACATGCCACACCTAAAGCATGCCATGCTGCTTATGTGGTCTCCAACTGATGATGTATTATCCTTTCAGAGTGATTGCTAAGGTATCTGAGTGGCTTCAGGGTCAGGTGAATGATGGAGAGGACCTCAACCCACCAGACGTAATAATGTCTTATCAATCTTTCACCTGTTAACCCAGCAATGAGGTGACCAAAAAGAGGAGACTCCAAACAAAGGAAAATAAGTCCCATAGCATAAAAGTTCATCTGACCCTAATCTAGTATATATTAATTCATTGTCTTAGGGAGGTTTTGTCCATTCTGTCCACTTACTTGAGCTGTTTACTGAAGTCTGATTGCTGAATGTTGTCTTTGTCCTTTTCTCCAGTACCACCAGCCAACTGTGAGAAGTAATTCCAAAAATATTCACTTATCTGATCACTGGAGACCTCAGCTTGATATCCTAACAAAGGAAAGAACATATAAAAACCCAAATAAATATACAAATCCTCCAAATGGACACAAAGATTACATAATTTTACACAATTTTACGAAATTGGGTTTGGAAGCATCACTGCCAAAAACTAATTGGGTGGGTGAGAGACCTGGAAGACGACTTATTAGATGGTTTAACCAGTAAATTAGTTGTCTACTGCTTAGACATTAATGACCCATGGATAGGTCATCAACATCAGATTAGTAGGAGAGCAACACAGTGACAGTGTATGGAAGAGAACAGCACAGAACAGCACAGCTCCGTAACTGAGGAGTGGCCAATTCTGGAGACAGCAGATCAGGAACTGGGCTTCATCGATGGGAGTCTCAGGGGTTAGATCCCCTCCGATCATTCTGCTACAGCAGACTCTAACGATATCTCATCATGGTTTAAACCAATATCATGGTTACTTTGATAGTGTTTGTGTAGTGTTGCACAGCACTTTACAATTGAGAAAGAACATGTACAGACAATGTCAGATATTACAGAGGCGTGAAGGCCTTGAAATAGGGGTGACAAAATGGTAAAAAGTGCTTGTCATATAAGGTCCAACCATCCTTATAATAAATAGGGGGATGTAAGTAAAGCTGCCTGAGTCGGTCACGAGCCAGTAATTGTATAAGTTCACATACAATTTGCTACCGAGTGCATGGAAGGTGAGGAAACTGGTGGTAGAAGGGAACAGATTATGAGAAATATTTAGGAAAGGTAAAGAGAGAGCAGATACATGGGTGAGCTGATAGGTCTACCTAAAGAGATGTGTCTTTTTATGGAACTCTTAAAACTGCGAATAGAAAGAATTAACCAAGTTGTTTAGGTAGTCCATTCCAGAAAACTGGTGCAGCACAAGAAAAGTTTTGAAGATGGGAATGTGCAGTTCGGATTATAGAGCATGATAGTCTTAAATCATTAGCAGAACAGAGTACACGGGTAGGGTTGTAGGCAGAGATGAGGGAGGAGATGTAGAGCGGTGCAGAACTGTTGAGAGGTTTGTGGGCGAGAGCGGTAAGTTTATATTGGACTCTTTTTTTCATGTTTTCTTGGCAGTAATGCATATTCACATTTCAATATTCACTATTTACCTTCTTCAGTTTGTTTGCTTTTGGGTTTTTTTCCCTCCCTTTTACTTGAGCGCAAATATAATTTTGGATAATATATGTCATGTTTAGTTTACACCGGTTCAGATCTTAAGTTTTGGAAGTGCCGAGAATTCTTCTATTTTGTATTATGGAGTCGTATTGGACTCTGTAGCGGATGGACAACCAGTGCAATGACTGGCACAGGGTGGAGGCATCAGTGTAGTGGCTGGACGGAAAAATGATCCTCGCTGCTGAATTCAGGATGGATTAGAGAAGGGAGAGGTTAGTAAGAAGGAGACCAATTAGTGCAGAGTTGCAATAATCCAGATGTGAATGAATCAAAGGAAGAGTAAGAGTTTTTGCAGTTTCAAAGGTAAGAAAAAGATGGATTCTAGAAATGCTTTTGAGGAGCAGGTAACATGAGTGAGTGGTGGGATGTATGGAGTGAAGGAAAGATCTGAGTCAAATATGACACCGAAAGAGTGTTGCTTGAAAGATATGGTAGAACCCCATACAGGAATGGCAATTTCGGGTTTAGGTCGGTTAGTTGAAAGAAACAGAGAAATATAAGGAGTTTAGTTGTAACATAGAAATCTTAGAAGGGTATATAGGTAAGTCTACACAAATGATCACTTATGTGCTGGATGATACACTGCAGATACCCCCACTGATCACCAGAACATACTTATGTAATCTTCTCTACCCTGGTTACCCCTTGACCTCAAGAAGGTGAATCGAGGGACCAGTCACCCATGCACCTGGCCCTCCATTCATTGCCTATGTGACATGGTGTACATCCAACTGCAGATACCCCCCACTGATCACCAGAACAGACTTATGTCACCTTCTCTACACTGGTTACCCCTTGGCCTCAAGAAGTTGAATGGAGGGACCAGTCACCCATGCACCCTGGCCTCCATTCATTGCCTATGTGACATGGTGTACATCCAACTGCAGATACCCCCCACTGATCACCAGAACAGACTTATGTCACCTTCTCTACACTGGTTACCCCTTGGCCTCAAGAAGTTGAATGGAGGGACCAGTCACCCATGCACACTGGCCTCCATTCATTGCCTATGTGACATGGTGTAGATCCAACTGCAGATACCCCCCACTGATCACCAGGACAGACACATGTCCCCTTCTCTACACTGGTTACCCCTTGGCCTCAAGAAGTTGAATGGAGGGACCAGTTACCCATGCACACTGGCCTCCATTCATTGCCTATGTGACATGGTATAGATCCAACTGCAGATACCCCCCACTGATCACCAGAACAGACTTATGTCACCTTCTCTACACTGGTTACCCCTTGGCCTCAAGAAGTTGAATGGAGGGACCAGTCACCCATGCACACTGGCCTCCATTCATTGCCTATGTGACATGGTGTAGATCCAACTGCAGATACCCCCCACTGATCACCAGGACAGACTTATGTCCCCTTCTCTACACTGGTTACCCCTTGGCCTCAAGAAGTTGAATGGAGGGACCAGTTACCCATGCGCCCTAACCCTTAATTCATTGCCTATATACGTGAGATGACACCATCATGTCGCCATAGCCTAATGCTAGAGTAAGTATACTGACCTGTTACGCATAGGGCTAGTACAAGCACTGACACTTTAGCCAACATTTTTGAGTCACAGGATGGGTCAACGTAAGTCCTAAAAATTGGCAATGATTTAAATCTGTACAGAAAACAAGAACAGGTAATCATGTTAGACATCTCTACCGAAATACTCAGTCCTCACAAAGCTCAGACCTCATCACTGGAAAGTAAAAAATACAAAAACTAATGCAATCCGATAATTATTGTGATTCTTATGAGTAGATTCATTAAACCTCTATATAATGTTCATCCTCAAGTTTTTCACTTGAGAGAAGATGGCTCCTTACCTTTCCTTTGGTGCTTGGGTCAGTGTTGAAGTTGATGGGAGCCGCTCCTTTATATGAGTTCATCTCTGTCTCTGGCTTTGCTCCAGGTCACTTTTGTGGGCCGGTCGGTTTTACAATGTGGAGTCATTGATGTGTCCCTCTTTTCAGAGCGATGTTGGATGTTTTGAAGAGCTTTGTGAGTTCTTGTGTCTGAGTCCTAATCATGAAGGAGGAGACAACCGCCGAGTGGTTTTATTCAGTAGCTGCAGCTGACATCGAAATAACAACCGGGCTCCATCACAAATGCTTGCGGCGTTGGAGTACCAGGTTATTGCAGGTCGTAGCTGGGCTTGTGCACAATGGCCGGCTTAGAGGACACAATACTGAGTCCAATGAGCTCTTATTTTATTCGGCTGATTTGCATTTTTTAGCCATGGGAAAGTGCTTAGTGGGTCAAGATTGCTATAATGTTATTTCCTTTCGGAAAAAACATTGTGGAAACTAGAACAAGGAGTATCGCTCTATTGAGCTGGACGCCGGGAGGCATTACCATACCACTGCACTGCAATTTTGTTTCTGTTATAATGTCACCTATTCAGTAAGTTTCAGAATATCTATCTATAATAGAGGTTTTAGGATGTGCCAATTAACAAAAAAATTAGAGCTGAAGTCGTTAGTGTGCCCTGCCATGTGAAAGCCATGTGCCGCTATCCCTTATAGGACTTACACGTTGTGATACTGGGGCAGAAATCTCTTTGTGTTGCGATTATGAGCTTGATAGTTACTGTATATTAATTGAACACCTAAAAGACATCAAGCCATTGATTCATGTAACCTAATGTCAGCGGAGTAGTGTAACATGCGACGCCGGAGATGGCAATGTGGCGAGCAAAAGTGGAACCCCTGGCCCACAGGGAGATCCCGGGCCTACCATTTAGTGGGGTAAAGACCGGGCAGGGGCAGACACAGGAGCAGACAGGGCTGAGTCACAAGTGTAGACTGGGACCACCAGGGTAGCTTAAGGCAGACAGCACAGGCACAACAGACAGGCAGAGACACTAGTGCCAAAAGGGCAGGACGGACATGCAGAGTCACTAGCAAGCCAGATGGCATGGCCAGGACGGACACAGTCACTAGTACCAACAAGGCAAGACAAGCTGGAACCAGGTATAGGCAGGACAGGACGGACTGGAACCAGGTGCCAACAGGGCAGGACGGGCTTGAACCAGGTTCAGACAGGACAGGGCTGGATCCAGGTGCCAACAGTGCAGGACTGTCTAGAACCAGGTACAGGCAGGATGGGACAGGGCTGGAACCAGGTGCCAACAGTGCAGGACTGGCTGGAACCAGGTACAGGCAGGATAGGACAGGGCTGGAACCAGGTGGCAACAGGGCAGGACAGGCAGGTACAAGCAGGATAGGATAGACAGGACAGACACGGAGACCTGACAACTACCTAGACAGAACACAACTGACTGGACTAAGGGCATTGATCAGGAACCTCCCCTTGTGGGATAGTGCCTTAAGTACCCAGCGATGGGCTGAGAGGCAGTTCCTGAGAGTGACTCGCTGGCCCTTTAAAAGAATGGCATAAGTGCACGCACACACACACCCTAGGAGCACTCCCGTAGGACATGTGCTGTGCGCACAGGCTATAGGAGGGGGAAGTAGAAGGCAACCACAAGGAGGAGCACCGGGACGCCGGACAACGTGGGGAGAGCTGGCCGTGGCAGTGAGTGAATGTGCGTCCCTGCAGGGAGAGGAGCAAGGAGTGCAGGGATGCCAGCACTACAAGTAGCATGGGAGGGGCAACAAGATTGATTGGCCAGAGTGCTAAAGTTTATGGCGGCACAAAACTCTGACCCCCCCCCTCTCATCCTCACTGTTAAAGGAAATCTGTCTACAGGATTTCACCCCCAAATTATTTATATGTAAAGGTAGCTCTTTTACTGACAAGTCCAACAATACCTTTACATGGCCAGTTTGTTTCTCCATTACTGTGAAATCAGCATTTGAGTTGATATGCAAATGAGGCTAAAAAGCTATTTGTAGATCTGAAGCCTCTGTCACTCCAGCTCTATTCCCCGCCCAGCGTCACCTTCTCCAGCTTGATCACGGATGACTCCTTTGCCTGGTCACACAGTATAGAGGGCATCAGTCAAGCAGAAGGAGGTGGCACTGGGCGGCTAATAGAGCTGGACAACCCATTTAAGGGGCTGACCAGAACTTATATATTGATGGCCTCACTGGTGGACACAGATAGAAGAGGACCTCTGTGCAGGAACAATATATGGGCCCTTTTCAGTCCAATAACTCATCAAAATGCACAATTCCTCTTGCATTGGAGGTAAAAATCGTCCCCTGTACCTTTTGTACCCCTGTGCCGCTGCACAGGTTGCACCAATGACATGTCCAACTCTGGATGGCCTAACCTCAAGAAACATCATAAATGTAGATCAGTTTGGATCCAACTCTATGTACCCCCCAACAATCAAGTCTGACCCCCAAACAATCAGATCCTGCTATAGCTGGATATAGACAGCACACAAAGCAGAACATCACAACCCTCATACTTTATGCAACAGTCATTCTTGGATATTGCAGCTCAGTACCCATTCACGTTAAAAGGACATGGGCTGCAGTATCCTAGAACGGCCACTAGGCCACTACAAGGTGCATAAAGCCGCATTGAGCAAACAACTGATTGATGGGGGTGCCAAGTGTTGGACCACCTCAGATTTGACATTGGTGACCTACTCTCTAAATAGGTCAACCGTATATAAGTTCTGAATAATACAATGTGTTCTGCTAGCTCCTCCCACATCCCGCCATAGAACTTTATAAGCACCAATTGTCATTTCTTATGTATTAAAGCAATACAGAAAGATTTTATAAGAATACAAAATTGTTATGAAAGCCATTAATCCAAACACTGATATTTGCTAAAAGATGTACAGTATCAGAAAAGTAGACTAGTTATGCTCCATATCAATAAACTGGGTGCCATTTCTTTCTTGCATCCAAAAGGTAGTAATGTGGATAATTGGTTCAATTTATAGATTTTGTGGAATATTTTCCATGTTAAAGAAGTATTGCTTCAAAGTTTTTATGTTAATATATTGATATCATCATCATATTATGTAGCACTGAGTACTTGCAGTTGCTCATTTTGCCTTTCTAACCAGTTAATTCTTCCATTTTCCATTTGGTCTATGAATCACATGATTAAAAACAGACTAGTTGAATCCTTCTAAACTGTATGTAGAAACAGAAAGTCTCTTACTGTTTCTACATAGAGCAGAGAAAAGAGAAAAATTTACTGGGTATAAAGGCAAAATGAGCAATTTTAATCACACAGTTCTATATAATATGTTGATTGCAAAATATTAAGAAGATATCAACTTTTTAAACTATTAAAACTTTTGGAACCTCAATTATTGAAATCGTATTACTTAAGAAAATCGGGACACAACAAGAATTGCTGAGTTGTATTTTATTGAACAGAATGGAAATAGGACAAATTGAAGGAAATGATGGAAAGATGACATAATGAGCATAATGTTGCTATAGCACAATGGCACAGGTGACAGAAGGGACGATGTTCACATTAGCTATAGGTAGATTTCGTGAGTTCATCTCTTACTATGGAGGTAAACTGAAAGGACTGTAAACAATAAAGAAAAGTCAAAGATTCCTCTAGCCTCAGGAGAAGCTAAAGAAATGTATAAGGAATGTAGGTGGGAAATACAAGATGTAGAAATGTAGAGAAATAGCACCGCTAATAGCTGTAATGTTGAGTGGGATCATAGCCGGGGACTTTGTTCTTCAGTCTTCGGGTAATTCAGTTTTCGGTGGAAATACCCTTATTGATGAAATCTTGGATCTTGTCGCTGACATCTTTATGCAGATACTCTACTTGGTCCTGAACACTTACAGTGTATTCGCCCAACTTCTTCTTCATGTCTTCGACTCTCTGTACAAGATCCTTGTTGAGGGCATCTGCGTAGGGGGCCATGGTGTTTTTGAACTCTACGATCTTCTGGTCCATCTTCTGGTTCATCTCGGTAAGGTAGGGCTCCAATGTCTGCTTGACGTTTGTCATATCTCCATCCAGCTTGGTTCTTAGCTCATTGGCGTAGGGGTAGAGTTGCTCTTTCAGCTGGCCGCTAAACTCCATGATTTTGCTTTCCATCTGCTCGATATTCTTCTTCATCTGGAAGTCCATGTTCTTGATCTGGTTACGCAGTTCTTCTTGTACATCCTCTGCATAGGGTTTCAGGTTTTTAGATAGCTCTTGGAGTTGTTGATCAACATTATCTTTGACTTTCTCGGTGATGGGTATTAGTTGCTTTCTCAGCTGTTCCATATTGTCATCTATGGTAGCCTTGAGTTCCTGGGAATATGGGGTCAATAATGACTGTACCTGGTCTGTATTTTCTCTGATTTTGGCTTCCAGGTCTTTTGTTACAGTCTTCAGCTGCTCAGTTATTGTCTCCGTGTTTTTTTCCAGCTGGGCTCTAACCTCTTCTGCGTAAGGAGCAAGTTTTACCCGAAGTTCCTCTGCATTCTTACTCAGCTGCTTCTGCACATCATCTGTATACGGGGACAGATAGACCTTCAATGCATGCAGCTCCTGGGTAATTTTTTCCTTCACTTTTTCGGGGTCTTGAGTTAGTTGGTCATGCATCTGCTTGACGAATGGAACAAGATTTTCTTGCAGATGTCCTGCATAAAGATTAAGGCTCTTAAGGTTCTCGTCAATTAGACCACTGTGGAGAGAAAACAGAACGATAAGGAATGACTTCTAAAATTTAAAACATTCTTATTATGTGCATAAAAGCTTTGTGGAAATGTCTAGGGCATTTCTGTGGACTTTGCTCTGTTGGAAATAGCACAGCACCCACTTCACGTTGTGCAGAAGCCCTGTAGACATGAATGGACCAGTGGCAGAAATGTGTGACCATCATTCCATTGAAATAGGGAATAAGAAGAGATCCCAGCGGTTCGATCAATCATTCTTACCTATTTTGTAGCTCAATTATAACTTTTTAGGATGGGAATAACCCTTTAATAACAAATATCTGTCCCAGACTTTAGTAGCATAGATAAAGAGATGTTTAGGAAAAGTATTTCTAAAGATCCTTTATGATATACTAATGAGGCCAGTAACTAGTCCAAAGGGTGTTAGTTCCCTTGGCTGGTCAGCCCCCTTAGGATGTAAGCACACCCCTGTGGGCGTGCTAACATGCCAATGAATGTGCAGAGTCAGAGGCATGGTTGCGCTCACCTTTGCTGCCACCATACCTGACCCTGGATGTCGGCTTAGTGCGTGTGATCCCCGGACTTCCGGTCATGGGTACTATGAAGCCGGGTGTACGCGTCCCGGCTTCAAACTGGTGTAGTGCGCATTACCAAAAGTGCCAGGAACTTCTGATCATGTGCACACTGACCCTATGCCCAGCATTCCGAGGCAGTGCAATTGACACAGGTACACACGTCACTGCTGATGATGACGCTGGGCAGTGGGCATTGAATAGCCAAGAGGTCGGGATGTGCTCAGGAACTAATGCCCTTGCTACTAGTCGCTGGCCTCATTAGCATGTCATAAAAGATATTTAGAAATACTTTTTCTAATGATCTCTTTATGTATGCCACTAGATACAAGGACAGTTAGGGATTAGCAATATGCACCCAGAACTTCTCATGGTTCTGGGTGTATATTGCACCTGACAGGTTCCCTTGAATGTCTACCATCCGCAGACACAGAGATTCTGCTGCAAGTTCTCCTGTAACAACAGTTACACTTCAAAATGTAACTTGTTTCAGGTGAACTTACAATAGAATGTCTGGGTTCCGCTAGCTCCTCCCACATCCCTCCATAGAACCAGTACCAACTGTCATTTCTTATCTCAGCAATGTAACATTCTGTTTTCACCGAAAACAGATTTTACCCCTGAATTGCTAATAGTGAGAATAAATAAGTCCAGGAGGAGAAAGAAGCAGATTTTTCTGATTATATTTATTACAAAGTTTCTAATTTTCACTTGTACTATTGATTTATAAGGTAAACATTAAAAAAATAGTTTCTACTAGCAGCACTTAAAAAAATGGAATTTGGTGATAAATAAACTCTATTTAAGAAATAAATTTAAAATATATTTTATAAAGCAGATGATTTAAGAAATAAAAATATATTTTATAAAGCAGGTAAAGCTTACAGGGAGAATGATAAAATAGGAAAGAGGAAAGAGACTATAGACAATGTCAATGTGCAGTGAAGAAACTGTATGTAGAAGGAAAGCGGGAGGAGGAAAAGGATGAAAAGGAAGCAAAAATAAGCAATAAATAGAAAAGTAATAAAACAAATTAGACATAAGGAGTCACAAACATCTAGTATTAATGTCTGTCATCCGCAGACACAGACATTCTGCTGCAAGTTCTCCTGTAACAACAGTTAGGGGTACTTTGCACACAACGACATCGCAAGCCAATGCTTGCGATGCCGAGCACGATAGTCCAGGCCCCCGTCGCAGCAGCGATATCATGTGATTGCTGTTGTAGCGAACATTATCGCTACGGCAGCTTCACATGGACTCACCTGCTTTGCGACGTCGATCTGGCCGGCGACCCGCCTCCTTTTTAAGGGGGCGGGTCGTGCGGTGTCATAGCGACGTCACACGGCAGGCGGCCAATAGAAGCGGAGGGGCGGAGATGAGCGGGACGTAAACATCCCACCCACCTCTGTCCTTCCGCATAGCCGGCGTGAGCTGCAGGACGCAGGTAGGAGATGTTCCTCGCTCCTGCGGCTTCACACACAGCGATGTGTGCTGCCACAGGAACGAGGAACAACATCGTACCTGTCGCAGTCGCGTAATTATGGAATTCCCAGACACTACACCGATGATACGATTACGACGATATTGTGCTCGTTAATCGTATCATCTAGGATTTACACACTACGAAGTCGAGTGCGACGCCGGATGTGCGTCACTTTCGACATGACCCCTCCGACATCGCACCTGCGATGTCGTAGTGTGCAAAGTACCCTTTACACTTCAAAATGTAACTTGTTTCAGGTGAACTTACAATAGAATGTCTGTGTGTTCCGCTAGCTCCTCCCACATCCCTCCATAGAACTTTATAAGCACCAACTGTCATTTCTTAGCTCAGTAATGTAATATTCTGTTTTCACTGAAAACAGATTTTACCCCTGAATTGATAATAGTGAGAATAAATAAGTCCAGAAGGAGAAAAAAGCAGATTTTTCTGATTATATTTACTACAAATTTCTAATTTTCACTTATACTATTGATTTATAAGATAAAAATTAAAAAAATACTTTCTACTAGTAGCACTTAAAAAAAATGGAATTCGGTGATAAAGAAAACTCTATTTAAGAAATAAAATAATTAAATAAAAATATTTTATAAAGCAGATGATGAGATAGTGAAGAGGAAAGAGACTATAGACATTGTCAATGTGCAGTGAAGAAACTGTGTATGTAGAAGGAAAGCGGGAGATGGAAAAGGATGAAAAGGTAACAAAAAAAGCAATAAATAGAAAAGTAATCAAACAAATCAGAGATAGGGAGTCACAAACACATACAAAGGAATTAACCTTTAGCTTATGATCTCTGTGCTATGTCACAAGGAGATCGGGTCAAAGCTCAGCCAATATAAGTTACACAGGGGCTCTTGGCACCTATTTTTTAACCGCTCTTTATATCTCTGCAACTATTTAATAACCAGTTTAATAATAGTAATTAAACCAGTACTGGATCGTCGTTCACATCAATACACTCAGTGTGCGGTGGACACTTACTTTAACTGTTTGCTGATGTCGGATTGCTGGATCTGCTCCACTTTGTCTTTGGTGTTGGTGGACAGTTGGGTGAAATAACTCCAGAAAGCATCACTGATGTGGTCAGTGCTGACCTCGGCCTGAGATCCTAGAACAGGAGGACAGAAGTTAGAAGGTTGTACTCTATTCATTGTACAGATAGAATAATATTCTATAAAGAATAACTATTGTTTATATTTATTATTTATAAATAAGCAACTTTGTAATTTATCCTATTAGAGAAATCCTCTTCTTTCTCCTCCAGGACTGATCTTTCATTCTCAAAATTCTCAATTCATGGGTTGTCACTGAGATAACAGATGAGATAACAGATGACAGTTGGTGCTCGTAAAGTTCTATGGAGAACTTGTAGTTGAATGTCTGTCTGCCTCCAGCTTCTCCTCCTTCATAGAATTTTAAAAGCACCAATTGTTATTTTCTATCTCAGTAATGAGAAAATCTTTCTTCATTGAAAACAGATGTTTTAGATTTTACCCATGAATTAAGAATGAACGGATCAGTCCTGGAGGAGAAAGAAGCTGATTTCTCTGATTAAGATACTTATTGTTTTTAAGATACAAAAGTTACTTATTGTCCTGTGTACTATTGATTTCTTAAATAAAAATTAAAACACTGGATAGTTTTTTATATGATTTTGGATATGTTGTAGATCCTGTAAAGATTAGTTATTGGTGAGGTTAAGGGTCTGGAGACCCCCATAAATAAAAGGCAAAAGTGATCCTTATTGTCAAGTGAGAGAAGAGTGGTGTATGGACCCATAAACTTTTTATTAACCCTTGTCTGGTACCATGGGGTCAATGTGAGCTCATGCAAATTGGTACTATTAGTGATTTTTTTTTTCATATTACCAGACATGGATTAAAGATATTTTCCAAGCTTAAGATATTGATGACCTATATTTAGGATATAAGATCAGTGATGGTCCGGTATCCGATCCCCTTATCGATCAGCTGCTTTCGGCTCCGGCGGTGGCTTAATATAAACAATTATTGGAGCCAGAACTCCATAGCGCCATACTCTCAGTAGTGGCCATGCCCTGTTACTGCAAGTCAGCTCCAGGTTCACTTCTATAGGAGCTGAGCTTCAGTTCTAAAGATCGGTCATCATTATACTAAGATTAGAAATTCCTTTAAGTCCGATGCACCTCTCTGCTCGCTCTTGAGAATAAGAAGAGCACTTCTGCTCCCTAATGTAAGTGAACAGTGGTGGTCTCAGGACACAGAAACCAATCAGTCAACTGTACTGAAAAGGGGCTATAACATATTGAACAATTCTTCAAAGGTTAGATGTCCCTTAAAATATCATTAAGAAAATACAAATATAAGGCAAAAATTCAATGTATTACTAGATGTATATCATGATTTAATTTTCAGTCTAGGGGGGCAAGGGTAGCAACCCAAAATTTAGTGATTTACGGCTCTTAAATGCCCCCAACCATATAATAGGACAACCGTGCTATTGTGACAAATGGAAATATGGGAATTCCTTGTTACTGTGGCCTCAAGCTTGGAGATTGTTCACTTAGAAAGTCACTGACCTGTGATTGCGCACACAACTAGTGCCAGACCTAAGACTTTCAGCAGCATGGTGATTCTCTGGATAGGTCAACCTCGTCCCGAAGATGAAAATCTGGATAAAAAGAGTGAGAAAAGGTTAAAAAGTTATTCCAGTGAATATATACCGGTAAAGGTATGGATTCCAAAGCATTTGCCTCCAATCATTTCCAAGCATTCATCTCCAATCATTTCCAAGCATTCGTCTCCAACCGTTGGAAAACTAACGATGGCTTCTTGGCATGCAAGAAGCTGTAGTTGACCAAGAGTCTAGGACCTTCAGAAAGTTCTGCCTCTCTGGTTCTTCAAGAAGAATGAATGAGGTTGCTCCTTACCTGATCCCTTGGTGTTTGGATCTGAGGATGAGGTTTTGCCACCACCAGCCCTTTATATTAGGGCATCCCAACTCTGGCTGATCTCCAAAACAGCTTTATGGACTTTAGATCAGATGTGGAGTTCATGACGTGTCTCTGTTTTTAAAGTGATGAAAAGCTTGAAAAGCTCTCTGAGCAATAATCTGAGTCACAGTCATAATGGTGATGAAATCGAAGAGTGCTGAGCTTGTGTTCTTAGCCTAAAAGTGCTGAAATGATGAGAACAGACCACCACTAAAGGTTGTGATCTTTCAATTTCATTCAACTTAACTGTTATTACAGGTCATTTTTGGGTTTAAGCACAATGGCACGCTGAGCTAATGTAACCGTGAGTCAAGAGAAGGCCACTTTAGGACTTGTTGGTGCCATTGTCTATGTCTTTTGCTCTCAAAAGCTTTGTGCAACACATGATTTACTGACTCGAGAAGCCAACTCTGCAAAAAGAATTGTTAGGTCCAGATGCTGTGATGTCCTCCATCAGGGCATCAGACCAATGACGTCAAGCCGGGGATAAACAGTATAGTTACATTACCCCTGTCGTGCCCCTGCAATAGCTTCCGCCCTTACAAGGGCAGCACCCAAGTCAGGATAACTACCCCAGTAAATACACAATAACCCTCCCAACGCGTTTCCCTCTCCGTGTAACAGGAGAGTTCCTCAGGGGAGAAAAAGAAAGTAAAGCCTGCAGTGGCAGGTCAATACATTACATTACACTACTTGCTTTCAGTCAGTGTGTTCACACACCGCTTTCAGTGTATGTGCTAAACATTAGCACATACACTGAAAGCGGTGTGTGAACACACTGACTGAAAGCAAGTAGTGTAATGTAATGTATTGACCTGCCACTGCAGGCTTTACTTTCTTTTTCTCCCCTGAGGAACTCTCCTGTTACACGGAGAGGGAAACGCGTTGGGAGGGTTATTGTGTATTTACTGGGGTAGTTATCCTGACTTGGGTGCTGCCCTTGTAAGGGCGGAAGCTATTGCAGGGGCACGACAGGGGTAATGTAACTATACTGTTTATCCCCGGCTTGACGTCATTGGTCTGATGCCCGCCCGCCTTGGTCTATACAGTGGTGTGGATCCCTCAGGAGAAGAACTGGGTGAGATCCTTCCTTTTATTGTACTTCACTTTGCACTTTGATCTATTTTATTATTATATTTATTAAAAGTTATATTTTAAATCCTTGCTATACAATATATCATATTTAGGATTTTGGCTGCATCTCCCTGCCTGTTGGCAGGTCTGCTTATCTTGATGTCCTCCATCAGGGCTCATTCAGAAGTCAGTATTTTCTCAAAGATGAACATTGTCATCAGTGTTTTTGAGCTTAGGGGCCCTGAGCAGCTTGTACCATCAACTTGGGCCCATTATTTTGTACGGAGGGCTATGTGGGGCCCATTATTCTTTATGGAGGACTATGTGGGACCATTATTCTGTATGGAGGTGTCGCGGGCGGGGAGGAGGACGCTGCGCTCACCCACTGACTACCTTTTTCCACCTCCAGGACTGTGAACTCCTCGGTGGGTGGGGCCAACCGCCTGGCCCACCCCCTGGTGTGGACATCAGCCCCTGAAGGGAGGCAACAAGGATTTTTGTTTGACTTCGGTGTGCCTAGCCAGGGTGTGGGGTGTGTTGTTGCAGTACCTGTGACGACCTGGCTTGTCCAGGGCGCCACATTCCCCCTTAGTAAAATGCAGACCGTCCGCTGGCTGCCCGTCCATCACCGGTTTTATTTTCACAACTGAAAAAGAGTAAAACATGTAAAACAAGCATTTTCAATCTTCCCACAATGGGAGGCACATCACTTAAACGTTACTTAACGGATGTCTTTATTAAAATGGTAACGGCTTCTGCTCTTCTCCCACCAAACAACCTGGCCCTGATGCTGCCCCTAAGAAGCGGGCAGCACCCCTTGACCCCAGTCCAGAACCAAGTTGCCCGAGCGGGTTCTCTCTCTTTCAGGGGACCCGCGTCCATGGGGACCCCTGAACCCCCAGAGGATCGCCACCCGTTACGGTAGTGGCGGGCCTGGGCCATCTCTTCCCTCCAGGCCCATCCTCCAAATCTGCCTCTCCAGAGGCGATAACGGTTTAGCCAACACATTTTTATTTACATCCCACAAGTTTGTGGTTGCCCTGCCAGTTCTTGGGCTTGTCCGTAGCAGTTCCTACGCAACATTTGCAGAAAGTCCCTACGGGGACTAGTTGCCGGCAACGGCCGGTTCAATCACGGTACAATCAGGTAAACTTCATCGGTTGATTTTTCTTATCATTCAAAACTTTTAACTGTACTGGTGGTCCCAATGGGGACAACTTACAGCGGGGCTCCGCTGCCATCACTGCTCGCTCTCGTCCTCCTCACCCGGTCCCGGGTGGAAGACCACAGGCACCAGCCCCTCCAGCGCATACCAGGCGCGACGAGGAAGGACCGCCCGGTATCCATTATTCCCGCTCCGGGGGATGTAAGTGGCCTCTGCGCCATACAAGGCGACGACTCCCTCGTCCTCCTCTGAAACAGGCTCTGTGTCAGGTCCGGAGTCACTTTCATCTGTCCCTGCGCCACGCGGGTTGCCGCCAGCTGCCGCAGTCTCCGGGCTCGCCACTCCTTCAGCTACTGTTATGAGGGGGTGTACGCCAGACGGACCAGCAGCAGCGGGACGCATGGGCAGGGAAAACGGAAGTGGCATGAGGGCTAGGGGCAGACCGGGTCCCTCAGCCGCAGCGGCCGGCCCTCGGGGACACAGGGGCGTGGGTCACTCACTAGCTCCTCCATCATGGCCTCCATTCCGTACACCCGGGCGACCGCAGCTACCTCTTCCACCTCCGCGGTCCACTGCTCCATCAGCAGGCATATCTGACTACGGTAGCGACGGCAGATCCCCGCCGTTCGAGCCCTGAGCCACGCCGCTGTCCCGGGCACCGGCTCCGTAACCTCTGCGGGGCGGACATGTTGGTAGCGGTACTTTCCAGGAACCACAAAAATAGCAGAGTCCCGGCGTCCCTGCTTCCACAGCCGCGGCTACATGCGGCCAGACGCCATTCGTCCCCCTTCGTCTTTTTCCGGCTCCTCCTCTACAGGGGCGGAGTTTTGGCTTTCACGCTTCCACTGCTCGAGGAGACGCTCGAGCGGGGACTTTTCGCGCCCAAAATGGCGGCTTCTCAAAATTTTCGTCCGGACACCTCCGGCGGTCACAAGGCGAACCTCTACCAGACGGCAGAGCGGTAGGATCCTGTTTGTGACGCCAAGTTGTCGCGGGCGGGGAGGAGGACGCTGCGCTCACCCACTGCTCGGGTCCGGATGCTGCTGCTGCTGCTCGGTGGTGGCTCGAGCGGTAGGCCGGATCCTGGGGACTCGAACGGCGCTCCTCGCCCGTGAGTGAAAAGGGGAATGGTTTTGGGGATTTATTGTCCGTGACGCCACCCACGGATTTGGTGAGGTTGTGACACCACCGCTGCTCTGGACGGGGATCCCGGGAGCGATGACGGGGAGCAGCTTAGATGTTGTTTTTCCCCTCCGTGGGTAGGGGGTTGGTTGTCCCGGGGCCCGGTGAGGGTGGATGTGGCAGGTGGGTTACGGGACCTGGTGAGATGCAGGGTCGCGGCGGCAGCGTGGTGCCGCACGGCACAGTGGTACTCACTCAGCCAATGATGAATGCAAAGTTCTTGGTAACACACACGGCTGGATGGACGGGTCCCACTGACGGCTGCGGTGGTTTCTGTTCCCGGTAGGTTGATGGTAACTGTCTTTCCCTGCATCTTGAGTATGTTCGTGGTACTGATGGCTTCCCACCGGTAACCCGCTCCCCAGCTTAGATGGATGCTGAGGGAGCCCCTTTTGCCCGCAGGCTCTGGCCCTGGGAACTGTAGCCTTGGCGGTGACTGTATTTCCCTTCACGGTGTGAGCTGTTGCCTTCTATCAGGTCTTGACTGCTGGGAAACCCAGGAGGTTCCCTTCGCTAACGGATTTGACCGGTTTTACGGCGACTCCTAGCCTGGTCGGGGTCCGTGAGCCCTGCTGAACGGTGCTGGCTTCTCTTCGTTCCCCGGTCTGGTACCGGCGGGCCACCGCCCGTCCCCGGTCCTTACGGTTCACTCCAATCGGCCTCGCCTGCAGACGGTCACCACCGTCTGCCAACCTTGCTGTATGTGCCCGGCCCACGCACCCGGACACGGTCAGTCTCCTCTACTACTTCACTCTCTCCTCTCTAAAACTGATCTGACTACCTTTTCCCGCCTCCAGGACTGTGAACTCCTCGGTGGGTGGGGCCAACCGCCTGGCCCACCCCCTGGTGTGGACATCAGCCCCTGGAGGGAGGCAACAAGGATTTTTGTTTGACTTCGGTGTGCCTAGCCGGGGTGTGAGGTGTGTTGTTGCAGAACCTGTGACGACCTGGCTTGTCCAGGGCGCCACAGAGGTCTATGTGGAGCCCATTATTCTGTATGGAGGACTATATGGTGCCATTATTCTGTATGGAGGGCTATGTGGGGCCCATTATTCTGTATGGAGGACTATGTGGGGCCTATTATTCTGTATGGAGGGCTATGTGGTGTTCATTATTCTGTATGGAGGGCTATGTGGGGCCCATTATTCTGTATGGAGGGCTATGTGGGGCCCATTATTCTGTATGGAGGGCTATGTGGGGCCCATTATTCTATATGCAGGGCTATGTGGGGCCCATTATTCTGTATGGAAGGCTATGTGGGGCCCATTATTCTGTATGGAGGGCTATGTGGGGCCCATTATTCTGTATGGAGGGCTATGTGGGGCCCATTATTCTGTATGGAGGGCTATGTGGAGCACATTATTCTGTATGGAGGACTATGTGGGGCCCATTATTCTGTATGGAGGACTATGTGGGGTCCATTATTCTGTATGGAGGACTATATGGGGCACATTATTCTGTATGGAGGGCTATGTGGGGCCCATTATTCTGTATGGAGGGCTATGTGGGGCCCATTATTCTGTATGGAGGACTATATGGGGCCCATTATTCTGTATGGAGGACTATGTGGGGTCCATTATTCTGTATGGAGGACTATGTGGGGCCCATTATTCTGTATGGAGGACTATGTGGGGCCCATTATTCTGTATGGAGGACTATGTGGGGTCCATTATTCTGTATGGACGACTATGTGGGGCCCATTATTCTGTATGGAGGGCTATGTGGGGCCCATTATTCTGTATGGAGGGCTATGTGGGGTCCATTATTCTGTATGGAGGGCTATGTGGGGCCCATTATTCTGTATGGAGGGCTATGTGGGGCCCATTATTCTGTATGGAGGGCTATGTGGGGCCCATTATTCTGTATGGAGGACTATGTGGGGCCCATTATTCTGTATGGAGGGCTATGTGGGGCCCATTATTCTGTATGGAGGACTATGTGGGGCACATTATTCTGTATGGAGGACTATATGGGGCACATTATTCTGTATGGAGGGCTATGTGGGGCCCATTATTCTGTATGGAGGGCTATGTGGGGCTATTATTCTGTATGGAGGGCTATGTGGGGCACATTATTCTGTATGGAGGACTATGTAGGGCACATTATTCCGTATGGAGGACTAAATGGGGCCCATTATTCTGTATGGAGGACTATGTAGGGCACATTATTCTATATGGAGGGCTATGTGGGGCCCATTATTCTGTATGGAGGGCTATGTGGGGCTATTATTCTGTATGGAGGGCTATGTGGGGCACATTATTCTGTATGGAGGACTATGTAGGGCCCATTATTCTGTATGGAGGACTATGTAGGGCACATTATTCTGTATGGAAGACTATGTGGGGCTCATTATTCTGTATAAAGGACTATGTGGGGCCCATTATTCTGTATGGAGGATTATGTGGGGTCCATTATTCTGTATGGAGGGCTATGTGGGGCCCATTATTCTGTATGGAGGACTATGTAGGGCACATTATTCTGTATGGAAGACTATGTGGGGCTCATTATTCTGTATAAAGGACTATGTGGGGCCCATTATTCTGTATGGAGGATTATGTGGGGCCCATTATTCTGTATGGAGGACTATGTGGGGTCCATTATTCTGTATGGAGGACTATATGGGGCACATTATTCTGTATGGAGGGCTATGTGGGGCCCATTATTCTGTATGGAGGGCTATGTGGGGCCCATTATTCTGTATGGAGGACTATATGGGGCCCATTATTCTGTATGGAGGACTATGTGGGGTCCATTATTCTGTATGGAGGACTATGTGGGGCCCATTATTCTGTATGGAGGACTATGTGGGGCCCATTATTCTGTATGGAGGACTATGTGGGGTCCATTATTCTGTATGGACGACTATGTGGGGCCCATTATTCTGTATGGAGGGCTATGTGTGGCCCATTATTCTGTATGGAGGGCTATGTGGGGTCCATTATTCTGTATGGAGGGCTATGTGGGGCCCATTATTCTGTATGGAGGGCTATGTGGGGCCCATTATTCTGTATGGAGGGCTATGTGGGGCCCATTATTCTGTATGGAGGACTATGTGGGGCCCATTATTCTGTATGGAGGGCTATGTGGGGCCCATTATTCTGTATGGAGGACTATGTGGGGCACATTATTCTGTATGGAGGACTATATGGGGCACATTATTCTGTATGGAGGGCTATGTGGGGCCCATTATTCTGTATGGAGGGCTATGTGGGGCTATTATTCTGTATGGAGGGCTATGTGGGGCACATTATTCTGTATGGAGGACTATGTAGGGCACATTATTCCGTATGGAGGACTAAATGGGGCCCATTATTCTGTATGGAGGACTATGTAGGGCACATTATTCTATATGGAGGGCTATGTGGGGCCCATTATTCTGTATGGAGGGCTATGTGGGGCTATTATTCTGTATGGAGGGCTATGTGGGGCACATTATTCTGTATGGAGGACTATGTAGGGCCCATTATTCTGTATGGAGGACTATGTAGGGCACATTATTCTGTATGGAAGACTATGTGGGGCTCATTATTCTGTATAAAGGACTATGTGGGGCCCATTATTCTGTATGGAGGATTATGTGGGGTCCATTATTCTGTATGGAGGGCTATGTGGGGCCCATTATTCTGTATGGAGGACTATGTAGGGCACATTATTCTGTATGGAAGACTATGTGGGGCTCATTATTCTGTATAAAGGACTATGTGGGGCCCATTATTCTGTATGGAGGATTATGTGGGGTCCATTATTCTGTATGGAGGGCTATGTGGGGCCCATTATTCTGTATGGAGGACTATGTGGGGCCCATTATTCTGTATGGAGGGCTATGTGGGGCCCATTATTCTGTATGGAGGGCTATGTGGGCCCATTATTCTGTATGGAGGGCTATGTGGGGCCATTATTCTGTATGGAGGACTATGTGGGGCCCATTACTCTGTATGAAGGGCTATGTGGGGCCCATTATTCTGTATAGAGGGCTATGTGGGGTCCATTATTCTGTATGGAGGGCTATGTGGGGTCCATTATTCTGTATGGAGGGCTATGTGGGGCCCATTATTCTGTTTGAAGGGCTATGTGGGGTCCATTATTCTGTATGGAAGGCTATGTGGGGTCCATTATTTTGTATGGAGGGCTATGTGGGGCCCATTATTCTGTATGGAGGGCTATGTGGGGCCCATTATTCTGTATGGAGGGCTATGTGGGGCCCATTATTCTGTATAGAGGGCTATGTGGGGCCCATTATTCTGTATGGAGGGCTATGTGGGGTCCATTATTCTGTATGGAAGGCTATGTGGGGTCCATTATTCTGTATGGAGGGCTATGTGGGCCCATTATTCTGTATGGAGGGCTATGTGGGGCCCATTATTCTGTATGAAGGGCTATGTGGGGCCCATTATTCTGTATGGAGGGCTATGTGGGGCACATTATTCTGTATGGAAGGCTATGTGGGGTCCATTATTCTGTATGGAGGGCTATGTGGGGCCCATTATTCTGTATGGAGGACTATGTGGGGTCCATTATTCTGTATGGAGGGCTATGTGGGGCTCATTATTCTGTATGGAGGACTATCTGGGGCACATTGTTTTGTATGGAAGGCTATGTGTTTCCTATTATTCTATATGGAGGTCTATGTGGTGTCCATTATTCTGTATGGAGGACTATGTGGGGCCCATTATTCTGTATGGAGGGCTATGTAGGGCCCATTATTCTGTATGGAGGGCTATGTGGGGCCATTATTCTGTATGGAGGGCTATGTGGGGCCATTATTCTGTATGGAGCACTATTTGGTGTCAATTATTCTGTGTGGAGGGCTATGTGGGGCCCATTATTCTGTATGGAGGGGTATGTGGGGCCCATTAATTTATATGGAGGACTATGTCGGGCCTGTGACTTTATCCTCTGTGTATTTCAGTTTAACATCACTGGCCTAGATGATCAAATATCGTCAATATGCCTTTGTGAAAACATCATGTCTTTAAGGGGATTATCCAGCACCTCTCACTTCTGCACCAGGGGTGATGTGGGGTCTGCATCACTCCCTTGTCCGGTATCAGCAGGTATCATGGTCACATCCTATTTTAATTAGTAGGATAAATGCATGGTAATGGCCAGACATGAGCAAGACCTGGAAAATGGCCAAGATATGCTATATCACAGCACTTATATCTTCCCAATATGTGAAATCCTAGAAGCTCTTTCTTAGATAAATCTGTCGGTACAAAAACTGCTTAAAATTCTCCAATCCATTGAAATCAATATAGTTATTAAAATATGTTGCAGGTTGAGTTTAATAGATGTGATGGGAGTAAAATTCAGAACCAAGTTATTTAGTAAAAATCTATTTTTCCTATATTCTTCCTGTCACTAACAACAAAAAATTTACGTAATTGTGAACTGTGACTACAATTGCTCTTTACCCCGCTCGTGTTCACTTCTTCCAACTGACTGTACTTTTACCTTTCGTCTGCAGCTGCCGTCCCATCGCTCCCTCCCTCACACATTATCGGTTTTGTATATTCATTGCCATCGTCAATACAAACAGGTCATGAAAAAAAAATTGAGATGTTGCAAAAGTTACGTTTGTGCACAATCCGCAGATCATCAGGTTTGATTCTGTCTCTAAGACTCTAAGTTCCAGAGTTTCTTCCTTTTGGAAACCAAGTGTCCTTTTTTAAAAAAAAACATCAAAAATAAAATATATATATATTCGATGCATAGTTAGTATAAAACTTAAGTTCAAATCCGTGCTCAGCCCCCCAGCTGCTTTTGTCACCTTCACTGCGGGCGACATGTTTCGTTTCTCGGACGTGTGGTGCCGTTGAGGCAGAGGGCTTGGGAGTTAAATCCTGATCATGATTCTCATTATCCCCTTTGTTTGGGCCTTGAGAGAGACCCCCACTCTATATATCCCCTGTTCCCTCTCTCCATTGCTTTTTTAAGGTTTAACCTGACCCCGGGTGCACACCCCACATGTCTCCTGCCGGACTAGTTGGATCCTATTTCTGACTTGGATCTGTGTTTAGACATTCTTCTTTTGCTTGACAATTCTGCTCCTGTCTCTGACCTCCTGGTATTGACTCAGCTTCCTGACCCTCCTCTGCCAGCCTGCTTCATCAGCCAGCAGCCACTTCATGGACCGAACCCAGGGGCTCCTGCGTAAGTCCAGATCCCTGTCAAAGGGTGAAGGCCAGGGCAACTCCTGGGATCTACTAGATGGAGAGGAAAGCACTAAGCCTATTAAGAGCTACCAGACCACAACGCACATGTGCCGCCCTGGCAAAACCAGGGTGTCACAGAGGTCTGCATCCACATTTTGTTTGGTGCAGATCTCCCTCTCCCTTGGGGAGTTTCCCACACGGAAACACACCAGCCAATCAGGCCCCACTCACCCCCTCCCCAGAAAAAGGGAGGGGGCGAGAGGAGTTTAGGAAGAGCAGAGTTTGAGCTGTGGTCAGTCTGCAGAGAGAGAGGAGTCTGAAAGCAGCTCCTGTGTGGAGCTAAGGAGAGTGTGTGGCGCCCCTGAGGCTTCCGTCGCCACAGGACATTGCACCCCATCCAGCGGTGTGATGCCCCATTCTGGGTGAGGAAAGGAGTGAACACCGGTCCCCTGGTAAATCTACACAACACCCATTGTTAGGTACATACTGGGACCAGGGACAGTGGCAGTAACCCTCCCATGCTGCATGCTGGGAGGGGCCGTAAGACCCATCCATGCTCCTATAGGGTAGATCAGAGCAACTGGGGAGGTGGGAGGAGCCACAAGAGTGCAGACAAAGAAAGGAAGGTCAAGTTTAGTTAGTCGAAGAGAGGGAGGGGAAGGAGAAGGAGGCCTGCAGGAGGCAGGCAAGGAGGAGAAGTGAAAGGAAAGAGAGCTCCAAGTCAGTCAGGAGCTGAAAAGAAGAGACGCTTCCTGGTGAAGATCCTGGGACTCAGAGGGTCCAGGTGCCACCAAGCAGAGAACAGAAGGGGTCCCAGGGCCACGGGTAGCTGTAGAGCTGCGGTGGCCTGTTCCACAGGAACATCGGTGGAGGGATCAAGCTGCAACAGGGGACGGTCCCTAGAAACCGGGGGAGTGCAAAATTATCTCCAAACAGTAAAAACCGAGGCCGAGGGAAAGTTGTAAACTCCCCGGGCCACAGCCCACAGCAGAACCTCTAGAAAGGGGATAATCATCCGACAGGTGACCCCCCCAGCCTGGAGGCTGTAGTGGAGGCCGAGCAGGTTCATCCTAAAAGAGCTAGGCTTAGGAAGACAGCTGAAGATAGAGACACCTTAGAGAGAAGGGTACCGTTTTTTTACTCCAAGAATCACCCAGAAATGGCGGAGGTCCCTGACAGTGGGTTCCAGTCGTCTGAGGGCACCAGTGTGCACATACCAGGACGTGTGAGTAAAGAACTTGAAACTGCACCCTTGGAGTGGTCTCTGTTATTTTATCTGCTTAGCCTTCCATTACACCATAGACTCTCACGAGCACCAACAGTGTGCCCCGGGGCATTGCTTCACCTGTGGGGAGCAGTACCATCATTGCTGCCATATCATCACCCCGGAGGCCTTACACAGCAGCGGCGGCTTAATAGCCGCATACCACAGGTGGCGTCACGAACACAACTTTATTCATCACCAAGTCATCAGCCATTTTAACTGACACCCACCAGGGCCTCGGAGCCGGGCCCAGCCACCACTGACTACCACCGGACTAGTCCGGCCCGGCATCGGGTGTCCCATAGCCCTGGGGTGGGCGAATCAACTTTTGGCGTCACGAACAGGATTTCGTGCCCAGGACGGGTACTGTGCACCTGAAAAGACTGTGTTACTGCGTGTTTCACTGTGAAAACTGCTGCCATTAGCGCTACAGAGAGCGGGAAGAAGGGGGGCGTGCCAGAAGAAAGGGCGCGAAGAGAAGCCCCGCCCCCTTGGTCTTGCCCAGAAAGAGCGCAAAGCAGTGCCCGCTATGCAGAGCGGAGGAGAGAGAAAATGGCTCCTGTAAGCGGAGGCCAGGGGGAGCTCACCTGGATCAGGCCTGTGACCGCCGCTGAGCTGGAGGCTGAGCTCGGAAGGATGGCTGACGGGATGAAGAAGCAGAGCGGACAGGAGACAGCCGTGTGGGGGAAGGAGATGGTGCTGGCCATGGGGAGTCTGCAGAAGTCTGTGCAGCGAGGCCTGCGTGGGGGTGATGCCCACGTCCATCCAGAGTCCACACCAGCGATGCCGATCCTGCTGCAGAGCATCTCCGGCCTAGATCTGGGTGAGTCCCATGCTGCCCCTGCTGGCGCGAGTGCCCCAACCCCCGCTGCCATGCCCGCGGTCCCTGGAGAGACGCCCAGCACGGCGACGCCGATCCAGGCCGCAGCCACGCCAGGTGCGGCCTGCCAAGATTCCGCCGCCGGAGCGATGCCCATCCACACCGCAGCAGCGACGCCAAGCCCGGCCCGTCCAGCTCAGGCCCCAGCAGCGATACCCCGCTCGGACAAGCAAGATCCCGCCGCAGCGGCGACGTTAATCCACGCCGCAGATGCGGCCCGCCAAGCCCAGGCCGCAGCCACGCCAGGTGCGGCCCGTCAAGAATCGGTCACAGCAGCGACTCCAATACAGGCCGCCGCCATGCCAGGCGCCGCCCGCCAAGACCAGCAGACGCAGACTGTGCTGACCGCTGTCTACCTGCTGCCAGGTGGGGAGTCGGAGAAGAATCCCTACATGTAAAGAAGTAAGAAGATGCTGAACTGTATATAGCCCCTGTCAGCCCCTCATCCTTTGTGAAGATGTCCCTTTTGTTCTGCCCTAATGTGCTTTTTGAAGATGACACCTTTCCAGCCTTACTGCCCCTTGTACTTTTTGGAGATGTCACCCCCCATGTTTATATGTACCGGGCCACGGAACTGGAATGTGGTCCCCGGTGAATGTGAAGTGTAATGTGTCCTGTGTTACCAGGCCACTGGACTTAGTGGCTGGTTTTGTCTTTGCCCTTTGTAGCTTAAGAAAGCTGAACAAACTGCCAGGCTACTGGACTTGTTGTAGCCAAGATGTATATAGTTGCACCAGTTGTGCCCCCTACCAGAATTATGGGGGATGTGCCCAAACCGTGCAATGGACTGGAAGTGCACATATAGAGTTTCTTTATAAGAATGTTTGCAACGTTTAAGTACCTGTGCCTCCCATAAAGGGAAGAAAAGTTTTATTGTTTTTGTTACATGAATGTAAAAATGTTTTTGCAGTTTCTTTCCACATTTTCTGTTGTTTTTCAGCCCGAGGACGTGCTGGGATTCGCTGTGGGGGAGTGTGGCACCCCTGAGGCTTCCGTCGCCACAGGACATTGCACCCCATCCAGCGGTGTGATGCCCCATTCTGGGTGAGGAAAGGAGTGAACACCGGTCCCCTGGTAAATCTACACAACACCCATTGTTAGGTACATACTGGGACCAGGGACAGTGGCAGTAACCCTCCCATGCTGCATGCTGGGAGGGGCCGTAAGACCCATCCCTGCTCCTATAGGGTAGATCAGAGCAACTGGGGAGGTGGGAGGAGCCACAAGAGTGCAGACAAAGAAAGGAAGGTCAAGTTTAGTTAGTCGAAGAGAGGGAGGGGAAGGAGAAGGAGGCCTGCAGGAGGCAGGCAAGGAGGAGAAGTGAAAGGAAAGAGAGCTCCAAGTCAGTCAGGAGCTGAAAAGAAGAAAGAGACGCTTCCTGGTGAAGATCCTGGGACTCAGAGGGTCCAGGTGCCACCAAGCAGAGAACAGAAGGGGTCCCAGGGCCACGGGTAGCTGTAGAGCTGCGGTGGCCTGTTCCACAGGAATATCGGTGGAGGGATCAAGGTGCAACAGGGGACGGTCCCTAGAAACCGGAGGAGTGCAAAATTATCTCCAAACAGTAAAAACCGAGGCCCAGGGAAAGTTGTAAACTCCCCGGGCCACAGCCCACAGCAGAACCTCTAGAAAGGGGATAATCATCCGACAGGTGACCCCCCCAGCCTGGAGGCTGTAGTGGAGGCCGAGCAGGTTCAGCCTAAAAGAGCTAGGCTTAGGAAGACAGCTGAAGATAGAGACACCTTAGAGAGAAGGGTACCGGTTTTTACTCCAAGAATCACCCAGAAACGGCGGAGGTCCCTGACAGTGGGTTCCAGTCGTCTGAGGGCACCAGTGTGCACATACCAGGACGTGTGAGTAAAGAACTTGAAACTGCACCCTTGGAGTGGTCTCTGTTATTTTATCTGCTTAGCCTTCCATTACACCATAGACTCTCACGAGCACCAACAGTGTGCCCCGGGGCATTGCTTCACCTGTGGGGAGCAGTACCATCATTGCTGCCATATCATCACCCCGGAGGCCTTACACAGCAGCGGCGGCTTAATAGTCGCATACCACAGGTGGCGTCACGAACACAACTTTATTCATCACCAAGTCATCAGCCATTTTAACTGACACCCACCAGGGCCTCGGAGCCGGGCCCAGCCACCACTGACTACCACCGGACTAGTCCGGCCCGGCATCGGGTGTCCCATAGCCCTGGGGTGGGCGAGTCAACTTGCAGTAAGGGCCTCAGGAATAGGCCAGCTGCTTGTGGGGACGCGAAGTGGACCGGGGGAGGGTAGTGGCCCCCCGGTGCCGACTGTCGGGACCCAGTCCGGACCTGGGTACGAAGCAGACACAGATCTCAGACAGGAGTAGAGCACCTGAATTACACACACGGGTGTGGGACCCGTCCTCACAGCATCCGTGGGCACCAGTTACCAGCAACTTGGTTAATTCTTGGACTCGTGTCAGTTATTGCCTTATACTGTGAGTACTCCTGCACGGTCCAAGCCGTGGACTGCACCCATCACTCCCCAATCCAGAACTCCCAATTGGGCCCCGGGACTACACCTCCCCTTCCCGTGGAGGGGATTCCACCTTGCTGCCCCACACCACCAGTCCCTGGCACGGTCCCCAGAGGCAGCAGCGGTGCCACCATCTCATCACCGCAACCCATGGGTGGCGTCACGGACAATCTCCCTTACCTAATCCCCTTTTTGCTGTGCAGCCTGGGATCACAGACCGGGTCACGCCACCGTGATACCTGCAGAAGTGACCCCTTGGCCCGGATCTGAGTACCCCTTATCCCTGGGCGACACACACAGAGCTGCATAACAGTTTCATACTAAAAAAAATATGGTTGAAACATAAGAAGGCAAAAACCACACCCAAATGTCATGATCCAATCTGCTATAAAATTGAATAAACTCCTTATTGATCTCTACTGGTTGGCGGGTTAGAAGCCTTTAATGGAGGACGACAAGTTGAAGTTTTCCCTTGGCTTGATGCTCTCCTCAAGAAGAAACTTTACCCCCTTTCACCCAACATCTGTGCTGATGAGGCACAAAAACCTCCAAACAGGAAAAAATTAGATTATTTTTCTAGTTTAGCTTTGCCCAGCGAGATGCAGTGACCCTGATGAGAGTTGTCTGTACTTCCCGGCTTCTATGAAAATCTGTACATTATTGCTATTCACAGTTGCCGGAGCTGCATTCGTGGATCATGGACTACGACGAAGGATTTTTCCTGTGTCTTCTTTTCTTTTCACTTACTGGGTTAGTAATGGGGGTGTATGACAGATGTTTCTCCATTACTAACCCTTGGGCTTGATGCCAGCTGACAATACACAGCTGACATCAGCCCCACAAGCATTACCCTGATTGTAAGTGCACAAGGGCAATCGGGAAGAGCCGGGGGCAAAGCACCAGAATTGGTGCTTCTAATGTGATGCTGTCACGTTCACTGCTGAGTGATGGTACTGCAGCGAGCAGAAGTGGACACAATGAATCACAGGGGGACCCCAGACCTACCCTTTTAATGGGAGGGGCTTGACTAAGCACCCACCGCGAGGCGGACGGCAGGTGCTACTCCCAGGGCAGTGACCAAAGACTGACCCCCAGGGCAGGGGTGGACACTGGAGTAGACAGGGCTAAGTCTCAAGTGTGCACTGGGACCAAAAGGGTAGGAGAGGCAGATGGCACAGTCAGGGCAGACAGACAAAGTCTCTAGTGAGGCTGGGACAACTAGAGTGACTGAGGCAGAGGGCACGGCCTGGACAGACAGCCAGTCTCTGGTGTGGCATTGGCCACCGGGATAGCTGAGGCTGACAGGCACAGTCTCTGGTGTGGCAAGGACCACTGGGATAGCTAAGGCTGGAGGCACAGACTAGGCGGATAGGCACAGTCTCTAGTGTGGCAAAAGCCACAGAGATAGCTGAGGCTGGAGGCACAACTGGGGCGGACAGGCACAGTCTCTAGCGTGGCAAAGACCACAGGGAAAGCTGAGGCTGGAGGCACAGGCAGAGCAAACAGGCACAGTCTTTAGTGTGGCAAGGGCCACTTGGATAGCTGAGGCTGGAGGCATGGCTGTGGCGGACAGGCAAAGTCTCTAGTGTGGCATAGGCCACCAAGATAGCTGAGGCTAGAGGCATGGCCATGGCGGACAGGCACAGACTATAGTGTGGCATAGACGACCGGGTTGGCTGAGGCTATAGTGCCAGGCAGAACAAGCAGAACAGAACAGGCAGAACAAGCTGGCAGCCATATACGCGCAGGACAGGTTGAGAACCAGGTACAGGACAGGGCTGGCTGGACCCAGGAGCCAACAGGCTGAACAGGCTGGGAACCAGATAGGTTCCAGTACTTCAGCTAGCTAGTTATCAGGTCTCCCGCCTTGTCCCTAACTAGCTAAGCTAAAGCATTGAGCAGGCAACTCCCCTAGTGGGAGCTTGCCCTAAATACCCAGTGCCTCTCAGCAATAGGCTGCGAGGTACTTCCTGGGAGTGGCGCGTGGGCCATATAAGAGGGGGGCAGCGACACATACGCTCTCCTTAGGAGCGCTCCCGGAGATGCTGTGACACGCGCACAGTCTCCAGGAGGCGGGGGAGGAGAACCCAAGTGGAGGAGACGCACAGACGCCGGGCAGCGTGCTGGGACCCAGCCTTGGGGGTGTATCAGAGTGTGTCCCTGCAGTAAGACAAGGAATGCAGGGACACAGCATTACAGATGAGCTAATATTGGGGCAGCTGCAGACTAGTGTTTTCAGACTGGGAAGGGCCCAAAAACCATGGACCTTCCCAGCCTAATAATTTCAGCCCCCAGCTGTCTGCTTTACCTTGGCTGGTAATCAAAACTAATGGGGACCCCATGTTGTTTTTTAAATTATTTATTTATTAGGTTAAATCAAGCCAAACACCCTTTAGTGTCACATTTTGGCACTAAAAGGTACAGGGTCTGTAATCTAAGTTCCTATTCCTACATCAACTCTCTGTGAACTACTTCTAGAGGACAGTGTGCTTAGCATTGCAACCACAGGTCTCATATACGACCCGATGACGCGATACAGCCTGCCAATCATAGTAATGCCAAGAGCCAACATGGCTACAGTATTAACCAACATTGGCAGGCAATTCCTGCATGTTTATTGGCTGTCTAAAAGCTGCAAAACATGCAGGGCAGGTATTCTAGCATGGTGCCCAAGCACTAAGATACTCTATCAAGCAGTGTCGAGCATGCTTGCCCATCACTAGTCAGGACCCACCAAATGATGGTAGAACACAACCTCAACAGGAGAGCAAGCTACTCTATTAAAGAGGTAGTCTCAAAATGACAAGTTATTCCCATATTGATAGTTTAGGGGACAGGGGATAACTTGCTGCTTGCTGGGGGTCTGACCTCTGGGGGTCTTTTATTTGTATCTTTGTGACTTATTCTCACTATGAAATCTTGTCGGAAGGAATCCAAAATCAGTAGCTGCATTCAGCACTGATCAATCAAACTCAGCAGAGTATATCAGATGACAATCAACTAAGTAGCTGCTCGACCCCTTATCCTAGAGGTCGTTTTATATCTGTACATTCATTTTAAGCCATAGCTGCTTCTTTTCCCAAAAACAGCATTACCCCCCTTATATCGCAGCTCATCTCCGTTGAAGTAAATAATGCGAAACTGGGTTACAACACACAACTTATAGTTACGTGTGTTTCTCTGTTTGGAAGAAGGCAGCCGTTTTTTTCGTAATCGTGGTCAGCGTCCTTAAGAACGCCAGTAGTGATGAGCGAGCATGCTTGTCACTACTCGGTACTCGCACGAGTATCGCTGTACTCGGGCTGCTCGGCGGGGACCGAGTAATCTCGCGATACTCGTGCTGTACTCGTGGTCTTCATTTCTGCATGTTGGCGCTCTTTTGAGAGCCAGCCCTCATGCAGGGATTGGCTGGCAGACCACTGCAATGCCACAGCCCTGTTAGTTGTGGAATTGCAGTGATTGGCCGGCCTGCACAGCGTGACCGAGCCTTTATATCGGCCGGCGCGCTGTGCTCTGCTCACAGCTATTCAGACATTCAGTGTAGGGAGAGTGTCGCTGATTCAGGGAAAGCTTTGCGGCCCTTTATAGTTAGTTCCGGAGCAGGGCTGCAAACAGTGTGACCAGAAGTCCTTCTCAGGACTATTCTAGTTGTATACAGGCAGGCAGGGTATAGCCAGGTCGGAGTACAGTAGCAGAGTCCTTCTCAGGACTATTGTTGCTATATACAGGCAGGGTATAGCCAGGTCGGAATACAGGCTAGTGACCAGAAGAGTCCTTGTCAGGACTATTGTAGCAGTATACAGGCAGGCAGGCAGGGTATATAGCCATTCCTAGTGGTGACCGTATACCAGCCTTCATCATATCTGGGGCTGGTGTACACAGTGTAAAACAGTCCAGATAGTGTCAGACTTCTCAGTAATTGTCGCTCCTAAAAACCAGTTAGGTTCTTATTGCATCCGTGCTTGCATTTAAAAACAGCACGTGTGTGGCAGTCGGTGGCAGGGTACAGGTGCGCGTTTTGCACAAACTATTATATAACGCACAAGTCTAGTGTATAATACACGTCAGTCAGCAGTGTCTGATAGTGTCAGACTTCTCAGTAATTGTCGCTCCTAAAAACCAGTTAGGTTCTTATTGCGTCCGTGCTTGCATTTAAAAACAGCACGTGTGTGGCAGTCGGTGGCAGCGTACAGGTGCGCGTTTTGCACAAACTATTATATAACGCACAAGTCTAGTGTATAATACACGTCAGTCAGCAGTGTCTGATAGTGTCAGACTTCTCAGTAATTGTCGCTCCTAAAAACCAGTTAGGTTCTTATTGCGTCCGTGCTTGCATTTAAAAACAGCACGTGTGTGGCAGTCGGTGGCAGCGTACAGGTGCGCGTTTTGCACAAACTATTATATAACGCACAAGTCTAGTGTATAATACACGTCAGTCAGCAGTGTCTGATAGTGTCAGACTTCTCAGTAATTGTCGCTCCTAAAAACCAGTTAGGTTCTTATTGCGTCCGTGCTTGCATTTAAAAACAGCACGTGTGTGGCAGTCGGTGGCAGCGTACAGGTGCGCGTTTTGCACAAACTATTATATAACGCACAAGTCTAGTGTATAATACACGTCAGTCAGCAGTGTCTGATAGTGTCAGACTTCTCAGTAATTGTCGCTCCTAAAAACCAGTTAGGTTCTTATTGCGTCCGTGCTTGCATTTAAAAACAGCACGTGTGTGGCAGTCGGTGGCAGCGTACAGGTGCGCGTTTTGCACAAACTATTATATAACGCACAAGTCTAGTGTATAATACACGTCAGTCAGCAGTGTCTGATAGTGTCAGACTTCTCAGTAATTGTCGCTCCTAAAAACCAGTTAGGTTCTTATTGCGTCCGTGCTTGCATTTAAAAACAGCACGTGTGTGGCAGTCGGTGGCAGCGTACAGGTGCGCGTTTTGCACAAACTATTATATAACGCACAAGTCTAGTGTATAATACACGTCAGTCAGCAGTGTCTCATAGTGTCAGACTTCTCAGTAATTGTCGCTCCTAAAAACCAGTTAGGTTCTTATTGCGTCCGTGCTTGCATTTAAAAACAGCACGTGTGTGGCAGTCGGTGGCAGGGTACAGGTGCGCGTTTTGCACAAACTATTATATAACGCACAAGTCTAGTGTATAATACACGTCAGTCAGCAGTGTCTGATAGTGTCAGACTTCTCAGTAATTGTCGCTCCTAAAAACCAGTTAGGTTCTTATTGCGTCCGTGCTTGCATTTAAAAACAGCACGTGTGTGGCAGTCGGTGGCAGCGTACATGTGCGCGTTTTGCACAAACTATTATATAACGCACAAGTCTAGTGTATAATACACGTCAGTCAGCAGTGTCTGATAGTGTCAGACTTCTCAGTAATTGTCGCTCCTAAAAACCAGTTAGGTTCTTATTGCGTCCGTGCTTGCATTTAAAAACAGCACGTGTGTGGCAGTCGGTGGCAGCGTACAGGTGCGCGTTTTGCACAAACTATTATATAACGCACAAGTCTAGTGTATAATACACGTCAGTCAGCAGTGTCTGATAGTGTCAGACTTCTCAGTAATTGTCGCTCCTAAAAACCAGTTAGGTTCTTATTGCGTCCGTGCTTGCATTTAAAAACAGCACGTGTGTGGCAGTCGGTGGCAGGGTACAGGTGCGCGTTTTGCACAAACTATTATATAACGCACAAGTCTAGTGTATAATACACGTCAGTCAGCAGTGTCTGATAGTGTCAGACTTCTCAGTAATTGTCGCTCCTAAAAACCAGTTAGGTTCTTATTGCGTCCGTGCTTGCATTTAAAAACAGCACGTGTGTGGCAGTCGGTGGCAGCGTACAGGTGCGCGTTTTGCACAAACTATTATATAACGCACAAGTCTAGTGTATAATACACGTCAGTCAGCAGTGTCTGATAGTGTCAGACTTCTCAGTAATTGTCGCTCCTAAAAACCAGTTAGGTTCTTATTGCGTCCGTGCTTGCATTTAAAAACAGCACATGTGTGGCAGTCGGTGGCAGGGTACAGGTGCGCGTTTTGCACAAACTATTATATAACGCACAAGTCTAGTGTATAATACACGTCAGTCAGCAGTGTCTGATAGTGTCAGACTTCTCAGTAATTGTCGCTCCTAAAAACCAGTTAGGTTCTTATTGCGTCCGTGCTTGCATTTAAAAACAGCACGTGTGTGGCAGTCGGTGGCAGCGTCAGGCTCCATATTGTCCCTGGATAGAGACGTGCATGATGGCCTGTAAACATGAAGTGCCCATTGTAAGGAAGTGGGTCTATTGTAGTATAGCCCTTAGGCAGGGCAGCCAAAAATTGGGAGGCTCCACATTGTCCCTGGATAGAGATGTGCATGAGGGCCTCAAAACATTGTTCCCATTGCAAAGGAGCGGGTCTCCTGTCGTTGTAATGCCCATTCAGAAAGAATGGGCGAAAAAATTTACCACTGGGGGTATACCTGAAACAACGGCTTAACTATTGTAACGGTCACCATGATGGCGCATGAGGAGAAGTAAGAGCAGTCCAGCGATTAGCCAAAGTCCAGAAGTGTGTTACCATGGGTGAGTGGAGGTACATGGCAAAATCCCGTTACAAACTTTAAATTCCGCTGTCATTTGCTGGTGGTGTGGTGAAGTCTGGCCAAATCCAACCCTTGTTCATCTTGATCAGAGTCAGCCTGTCAGCATTTACAGTTGACAGGCGGGTGCGTTTATCTGTAATGATTCCACCTGCGGCACTAAAAACACGCTCTGACAAAACGCTAGCGGCAGGGCAGGCCAGGACTTCCAAGGCGTAGAGAGACAATTCATGCCACGTGTCCAGCTTGGATACACATTAATTGTAAGGCACAGAGGAATGTCGGAGTACTGTTGTTTGATCTGCAAGGTACTCCTTGAGCATCTGGGCAAACTTAGGATTTCTTGTGGCACTACCCCTCACCTCAGGGGCTGTGGTATGTGAGGGGCTGAGAAAACTGTCCCACATCTTAAAGACTGTTCCCCTACCTCTGGCGGATTGGACTTGTGCCCCTCTCGGCTGTACGCCTTGGTTGTCCACTGATTCCTGACCTATGCCGCTAGCGTTTTGTGAGGGGAATGCTTTGCCTACTTCCGTGACTATGGCCTTCTGGAACTGCTGCATTTTGCCTGACCTCTCCGCCTCGGGAATAAGAGACATAAAGTTGTCCTTTTAGCGTGGGTCTAACAGTGTTACCAACCAGTAATGATTGTCGGCCAAGATGTTCTTAACGCGAGGGTCACGAGACAGGCAGCTTACCATAAAGTCAGCCATGTGTGCCAGACTCTTAACAGCCATCACTTCAGTATCCTGACCAACACGATGACTGAACATGCTGTCCTCCTCCTCCTCCTCCTCCTCATCATCTACCCTGTCCTCTGGCCAGCCACGCTGAACCGAGGATATGACTGCATGTCATATCCTCAATTTGGCCAGAGAGTTGCTCCATGTCTTCATCCTCCTCCTCGTCATAGTCCTCCACTGCACGTTGTGATGAGACGAGGCTGGGCTGTGTGTTATCATCACCCACACCCACTACTGTTTCTTGCTCAAACTCATCGCGCTCCGCCTGCAATGCATCATGGTTGTTTTTTGAGCAGAGACCATTTTAGAAGGCAGAGAAGCGGTATGGTGATGCTAATAATGTCGTCATCGCCGCTCACCATCTTGGTGGAGTCCTCAAAGTTTTGGCGGATGGTGCATAGGTCGGACATCCCTCTCCACTCCTCAGGTGTTATGTGTGGAGTTTGACCCATTTCCCGACGGCTTAGGTGATGCAGGTACTCAACAACTGCCCTCTTCTGCTCACATATCCTGACCAACATGTGCAGAGTTGAATTCCAAAGCGTGGGGACATCACACACCAGTCTGTGTGCCGGAAGATGCAAACGGCGTCTTAAGCCGGCAAGGCCGGCTGAAGCAGTAGGTGACTTTCGAAAATGTGCAGACAGGCGGCGAACTTTTATCAGCAGATCAGACAGCTCTGAGTATGACTTTAGAAACCGCTGAACCACGAGGTTGAGCACATGGGCCACGCATGGAACATGTGTCAGCTGGCCTCGCCTCAAAGCCGCCACCAGGTTCCGGCCATTGTCACACACGACCTTTCCTGGCTTTAGGTTCAGAGTTGTGAGCCAGTGATCTGCCTGCTGTTTCAGAGCTGTCCACACCTCTTCTGCATTGTGGGGTTTGTCACCTATGCAGATTAGCTTCAGCACTGCCTGTTGCCGCTTCGCCGAGGCAGTGCTGCAGTGCTTCTGTGTCGCCCTGGACAAGCCAGGGGCCACAGAGCACAACACTTAAACACCCCACACTCCCTGCAGGCATATCATAGTCAAAACACAAAATCCTAGTTGCCTTCCCCAGGGGCTGTTGTCCACACCAGGGTGTGGAGCCAGGCGGTTGGTCTCCACCCACCGAGGAGGAGGGAAAACACAGGCAGTGAGAGTTAAGCTAAGGAAGTGGAAGGAGGAAAGTAGTAGAGAGGAGAAAAGTGACAGCAAAGAGCCTGAAGTTGGTCCGGGTGTGTGGACCGGACAGGACAGCAAGGTTGGCAGGATGTGGTGACCGTCTGCAGTTGAGGCCGATTGGAGTCTGCCGTAAGGACCGTGGACGGGTGGTGACCCGGCCGTACCGGACCGGTATACAAAGAGAAGCCAGCACCATTGGCAGAGGACTTTCGGATCCCGGCAAGGCTTGGTGTCGCCGTGAATTTGCCAAATCCGTTAGTGAAGGGAACCTCAGGGTTTCCAAACAGCCAAGTCCAGATAGAAGGCAACCGTACAACCGTGAAGGGGAGACACCGCCACCGCCAAGGGCAACCGTCTCCCAGGGCCAGCGCCTGTGGGCAAAAGGGGCTCCTCCGGCCCATATCCAGGTCGGGGAGCGGGTTACCGTTGGGAAACCATCACTACCAACACTTAACTTAGGTGCAGGGAGAGACAGTCATCACTAACCTGCAGGGAGGAACAACCGCAGCCGTCCGAGTGACCCGTCCATCCAGCCACTTGTTTTACCGTGAACTGTGTCATCATCATTGGGCTGAGTGAGTACCTCCATGCCGTGCGGCACAGCGCTGCCCCTGCGACCCTGCACCTCATCAGGCCCCGCAACCCGCCTGTCATCCATATCTACCCCATCACCAGGCCCCGGGACAACCAACCCCCCTACCCACGGAGGGGAGAAATAACAACAAAGCTGCTCCCTGTCACAGGCTCCCGGGATCCCCGTCCAGAGCAGCGGTGGTGTCCACACAATCACCACAACCGTGGGTGGCGTCACGGACAATATCCCCAAAACCCAAACCACCCCTTTTCACTCACGGGCGAGTAGCGCCGCTCGAGTCCCCGGGATCCGGCCATCGCTCGAGCCAACGAGCGATAGCAGCAGCCGTAGAGCAGCGTCAGCCGGACCCGAGCAGTGGGAGAGCGCACCGTCCCCTCCTCCGCCCGCGACACTTCCAGCTTGGGACTGGTGTGGAGGGTAAAGTGGATGAGGATGCGCAGGAGGAGGAGGAGGCTGAGGAGCATGACATTCCGGAGCTGTAGAGTGTGTGTGAAACCCTGACTGAGGTAGGGCCTGCAAAACTTGGTGTGTGAAGGACGTGTTCCGTCCCTCGCTCAGACTGGGTCCCAGCTTGCACAATATTAACCCAGTGTGACGTCAACGAGATGTAGCGGCCTTGCCCACATGCACTTGTCCACGTGTCTGTGGTTAGGTGGACTTTGGCTGAAACAGCGTTGTTCAGGGCACGTGTGATGTTTTGTGACACGTGGTGGTTATGCAATGCGGGGACGGCACACCGGGAGAAATAGTGGCGGCTGTGGACCGAGTAACGTGGGACAGCTGCCACCATCAGGTCGCGGAATGATTCTGTCTCAACCAGCCTAAAAGGCAACATTTCCAGCGCAAGCAGTCGCGAAATGTTAGCATTTAGAACTGTGGCATGTGGGGTGTTGGCAGTGTATTTGCGCCTGCGTTCAAAGGTTTGCTGAATGGATAACTGAACGTTGCGCTGGGACAAGGACGTGCTTGATGATGGTGTTCTTTCTGCGTAGGCAACTGCAGGTGCAGGAGTGGAGGAGGCTTGTTCGCAGGCAGCATGGACAGGGGATTGGCTCGCATGCACAACCAGCGAAGACGTAGCAGTGACATCAGCAAGCACTGCTCCTCGACTCTGTTGTACTTCCCACAAAGTCGGGTGCTTGGCTGACATGTGCCTGATCATGCTGGTGGTGGTCAGGCTGCTAGTTTTGGTACCCCTGCTGATGCTGGCATGGCAGGTGTTGCAAATGGCCTTTTTAGAATCATCTGGAGCCAACTTAAAAAACTGCCAGTGTCAGAGTTCCGGGTTTTCCAGTTTTCTTTTGAAAGAGCTTGCCCTTTGTTAACATGGAGTTTTCTGTTCTGTTGCCCTACTTCCTGTCCATCTGTTTAAAAGCCGCCCCTAAAGCTTAGTCCAGTGCCTGAGTATACTGCTTCCTGTGTGCTCCTGCCCTGCTGCTTTTGGTTCCTGATTGTTATTCGGATCCTCTTGGAAAACAACCGACACCGACTCTGGACTTCATCTGGTATCATCTAGCTGTGCCCGGACTCCGTTTGCCGTCTTTGGTCGGCACTTCTGCCCGGTTCCTTCCGTTTAATACCACTCTGGACTCACATCACGTACGGACATTTTTGGACTTACCTATTGCCCTTTTGTGTCCCGGCTGCTGCGCATTTAGGGCTTCTGGGGTGATTGCCAGACAGTCCCTGTATAGGGGTTCGCTCTTGGTGGTCTCCCTGGGGGAGTCCGGTGCGCGGTCCCGGGAATTCCCTTTCGCTCCGTCCCTGGAAGGTATTTCCTGTATTTATGTTCTACTGTGTTTTTGTTCCGTTTATGTACATATTTGCTGGTTGCATATTATAAACGTCTTGCACCAAGAACTCGTCTCTGGTTGTCATTGCCCTAACGCAATCGAAATCCTCAATACATACAATAGTATTACAGCCAGACTCGGGAAGACCTAACATTTGTACAGGCACCTTGTGTCGTGTTGTTCCGGGGAACAGTTGCCTGACGTCTGCCTGGGGCCACCACTCTGCTTCTTACTGCCTGTTGGGATGCTACGCCTCCCTCCCCCTGTGCACTGCTGTCCTCGCTCTGCATATCCTCCTGCCAGGTTGGGTCAGTTACTGGATCATCCACCACGTCGTCTTCCTCTTCCGCACCCTGCTCCTCCTCCTGACTTCCTGACAATTGTGTCTCATCATCGTCCACCCCTTGTTGAGACACGTTGCCAACTTCGTGAGAACGTGGCTGCTCAAATATTTGGGCATCTGTACATACAATCTCGTCATGGCCCACTTCAACAGGAGCTGGCGAGAGGCCAGAATTTGTGAATGGAAACGTGAACGAACAGCTCTTCCGAGTGTACAAGTGTGGGATCAGTAATGTCTGTGGACGTGTACTCGGCCTGGTGGTAGGAAGGAGGATCAGGTTCTGAAATGTGCGGTGCAGTATCACGGCTACTGACACTTGACCGTGTGGAAGACAGAGTGTTTGTGGTGGTGCCAATCTGACTAGAAGCATTATCCGCTATCCAACTAACAACCTGTTGACACTGGTCTTGGTTCAAGAGCGGTGTACTGCTGCGGTCCCCAAGAATTTGGGACAGGACGTGCGAGCGACTAGATGTGGCCCTTTGTTGTGGCGAAATTAGAGCTTGCACACAACCTCGGTCTCTGCCTGCACCACCATCACGTCCACTTCCTTGTTCGTTGACAACGCCCTTGCGCATTTTGCAATGCTGTGCTGATGTGTATTATTCACTAGACTTGTGCGTTATATCCAAGTTTTTGCAAAACTCACACAAATGCAGCGGAAATCTGCCACCAACAGGCACACACGTGCGTTTTTTAAATGCAAGCACGGAGGCTCTAAGAACCTAACAGGTCTCTATCCAGGGACAACGTGGAGCCTCCCAATTTTTGGCTGCCCTGCCTAAGGGCTATACTATAATACACCCACTTCCTTCCAATGGGCACTTCAGGTTTACAGGCCCTCATGCACGTCTCTATCCAGGGACAACGTGGAGCCTCCCAATTTTTGGCTGCCCTGCCTAAGGGCTATACTACAATACACCCACTTCCTTCCAATGGGCACTTCAGGTTTACAGGCCCTCATGCACGTCTCTATCCAGGGACAACGTGGAGCCTCCCAATTTTTGGCTGCCCTGCCTAAGGGCTATACTACAATAGACCCACTTCCTTACAATGGGCACTTCAGGTTTACAGGCCCTCATGCACGTCTCTATCCAGGGACAACGTGGAGCCTCCCAATTTTTGGCTGCCCTGCCTAAGGGCTATACTACAATACACCCACTTCCTTCCAATGGGCACTTCAGGTTTACAGGCCCTCATGCACGTCTCTATCCAGGGACAACGTGGAGCCTCCCAATTTTTGGCTGCCCTGCCAAAGGGCTATACTACAATAGACCCACTTCCTTCCAATGGGCACTTCAGGTTTACAGGCCCTCATGCACGTCTCTATCCAGGGACAACGTGGAGCCTCCCAATTTTTGGCTGCCCTGCCTAAGGGCTATACTATAATACACCCACTTCCTTCCAATGGGCACTTCAGGTTTACAGGCCCTCATGCACGTCTCTATCCAGGGACAACGTGGAGCCTCCCAATTTTTGGCTGCCCTGCCTAAGGGCTATACTACAATAGACCCACTTCCTTCCAATGGGCACTTCAGGTTTACAGGCCCTCATGCACGTCTGTATGCAGGGGCATTGGTGAACCTCACAATTTTGGACTGCCCTGGCAAAGGAAAATACTACAAAGACTCACTTCCTCAAAATGGGCACATTAGACTCAAGAGGCCTTCATGTACGTCTCTTCTCAGGGACATCGGAGTGCCACACAATGTTTTCACGTAAAATCTTTCATGTATTAATCTCAAAAAGTAACATACACCAGCTCTATCTCACTATTGCGTATGTGCCCTTAACATTTCTGCCATGAAAAATCATTTTGGGGTCATTTTGGAAGGTTTTCTGGTGAGTCCGTAAAAATGGCGTAAAACGCGGACAAAATTGTTCACAGCTGTGACTTTTCAGTGATAAATGCTTCAAGGGGTCTTCCCCATGCTGTTGCCATGTCATTTGAGCACTCTTCTGAGACTTTTGTGACATTTTTAGGGTTTCTCCATGCTGCCGGGGGGTCATTTCACAAAAATACTCGGGTCTCCCATAGGATAACATTGGGCTCGTTGCTCGGCCCGAGTACACGAGTATCTTGGGATGCTCGGCCCGAGCTTCGAGCACCCGAGCTTTTTAGTACTCGCTCATCACTAAACGCCACCCCTCAAGGCACAGTCATATTTTCCGTTTTGCATGACATTGTGTTTTGCATGAATGCTTGTTTTGGTTTTTGCAGAATTCACTTTGTAGGATTTTCTATGACTTTGTTTTGTAGTAGTTATAATTTCTTACAGTTAATGCTAATTTTGGGGGGATGGGATAGAAAAATATGAAATTCCATTTTGGGGTTTATTCTGGTTTAAAGGGACTCTGGCAGCTCAGAATGACTGTTCACATCAAGTTCAGGCGCTCGTGCATCATGGTGGAGCCAAACATTTAAGTGCTCCTTGCCACCTGCTTGTTTTCCATCAATCCCTGCCTTTCTCTAAAGGCAGACCTGTCAATCAAAGAAAAGGGGTGGAGATTAAGGGAAAACAAGCAGATGGGAAGGTGCCCTTAAAGGGAACCTGTCAGCAGATTTGGTGGCTATAAGCTGCGGCCACCACCACTGGGCTCTTATATACAGCATTCTAACATGCTGTATATAAGAGCCCAGGCCGCTGTGTAGAATATAAAAATCACTTTATAATACTTACCTAAACAGTCGCTGCGGTAGAGTTGGGTCAAATGGGTGTCTCCGTTCTCCGGTGCCGGCGCCTCCTCTTTCGGCCATCTTCATCCTCCTTCTGCAGCCTGGGTGCATGACGTGTCGTACGTCATACACACTCACCGGTCCCGCGCAGGCACACTACAATACTTTGATCTGCCCTACTCAGGGCAGATCAAAGTGCGTGTGCCCAGGACCTCAATACCGGCGAGTGTGGATGACGTAGGACACGTCATGCAACCAGGCTTCAGAAGAAGGATGACAAAGATGGCTGAATGAGGAGGCGTCGGCACCAGAGAATGGAGACGCCCATATGACCCGACTCCACCACAACGACGGCTTAGGTGAGTATTATAAAGTCATTTTTACGTTCTACACAGCGGCCTGGGCTTTTATATACAGCATGTTAGAATGCTATATATAAGAGCCCACTGATGGTGGTCGCAGCTTATAGGCCCCAAATCTGCTGACAGGTTCCCTTTAAATGTTTGGCCGCGTCATGATGCACCGAGCACCTGTAATTGATTTGAACAGTTATTCTGTGCGGACAGAGTCCATTTAAGCCCCCTGCCTCTATCAAACTGTATAGGTTCCAATGTTATTATTGGCCATAGCATCTAAACAGTCAGACAGTTTAGATCCCGAATTATCACCAAGTTTGGCCAGTCAATGCAATAACACTTGACATTCACTATTGGTGTCATGAGCATAGCTAGTGTGCCCTTATCCTCATTGGGCCATAATTTACACCTGAATGACCTGTACAGTATACCCCCATGTACTATTATAGCACAAAAACAAGTATGGGCAGTACATAGAGCGAATCAGAAACTAACCCAAAAACTCATGTGTGGTGGTATCTTCTTATGGATTTTCAATTGTTTCATGGTTTTCATCTCTAGATATTTAGATGACAGTAAAGCTGGTTTCACAAGTCTGACATTCACCTTCCAAGTACCAGTCTTAGTATCTGCACGAGATGTTGGTCTCTTGATCTTAAGTCAACAGCCTCATAAATGTTTATGGAACTATTGAGTTTGGATCAGGAGACACATAGCTGGTCCAGACACTGCTGTCTATACTTGGACCTTGAATGTTGAAAGTGTGCAACCTAGATCCTCTTCTACCGTAGAGTGTCAATTAACAACAAATAAAGTAAGATGTGGGCCAACCTAATGTGAACCATCTTGTGTCATTAGAGTCCATAATGTAAGTGACCTGCTCCTACCATGAGTTCCGTTATTCAGCTACTTATTAGGAACAGAATAATGGAATTCAGAACCCTGGTGAGAATCGAGATGAAAGTAAACCTTTATTCCGAGTCATTGACATAAACACATTGTGCATTGCTCTGTTGGGTTTTATTTAACTGAAGTAAAAATAAAAAATACTGAAAACATTAAAGGAGAAAAAACAAACATGGAATGATCCAACAACACCATCATGGCAGAAAAGAAGCCTATGGGTCGTAGTACTTAACAATCAGGACATTTTACGAGCACTTTGACACAAAGAATGTTATGACTATATGACAATGCCAACTGGTCAGTACTAATCTCAGGATCAACAACAATAGTAAAAGTAGAATGTAATGGTATTATGTAGCATTGGGAGGCCAGTTTGTAAGTCATAGTCCTAATGGTAGTTGTCATTTTGAGCGACATTGTTCGTTTAGCATGAAGTCAATGAAATGGAATCTAATTTTCAGTGGAAACACCCTTGTTGATGAAATCTTGGATCTTGTCTTTAACATCTTTCTCTAGATACTCCACTTGGTCCTGGACACTTACAGTGTATTCTCCCAGCTTCTGCTTCATGTCCTCCACTCTTTGTACTAGGGCTTTGTTGAGGTCATCAACATAAGGGGTCATTGTGTCTTTAAACTCTACTACCTTCTGGTCCATGTTCTGGTTCATCTCGTTAATGTAGGGCTCCAACATCTGCTTGACATTTGTCATGTCTCCATTCAGCTTGCTCCTCAGCTCATTGGCGTAGGGGTAGAGTTGCTCTCTCAGTTGCCCGGTGAACTCTAACATTTTACTCTCCATTTGCTCAACATTCTTCCTCATCTGAAACTCCATGCTCTGAATCTGTTTGCGCAGGTCATCTTGCACGTCTTCTGCGTAGGGTGTTAGGCTGTTATATAGTTCTTGGAGTTGTTGGTCAATATTATCCTTCACTTTTCCAGTGATGGGCTTCAGTTGCTTTCTCAGCTGTTCCACATTGTCGTCTATTGTAGCCTTGAACTCCTGAGAATATGGGGTCAGTGATTCCTGAACACGGTCAGCGTTTTCTCTGATCTTGGCTTCCAGATCCTTCGTTACAGACTTCAACCGCTCACTTACGATCTGAGTGTTTTTATTTAGCTCTGTTCGGAGTTGTTCTGCGTAGGGAGACAGTTTTGTCTGAAGCTCCTCTACATTTCTGCTTAGTTGCTTGTGCACCTCATCGGCATAAGGAGACAACTTAACCTTCAGCCTTTCCAGTTCTTGTCTTATTTGCTCCCTCAATTTTTCCGAATCTTGAGTTAGTTGCTCATGTATCTGCTTTGCAAAGGGAATGATCTGTTGCTGAAGTTCCCCAGCATAAAGATTGACGCTTTTCAGGTTTTCTTCAATTAGAACACTGCCAAGAAAGAAAAGGACTTAGTTTATACAAAAACAGCCAACATTAGTAGTAATTCCACGTTTTTTACCATAAGTAGTAGAGCTCAGAACATTCTCTTCCCGATGAGCTGAGATTCATGACTGAAATGTGAGACTACATGTATGGTCAGATATAAATTCCCCTGGTAATAGTATTGGATTACCAGGGTTTTCCAAAACTTGACCAATGGTTGATCATCGTTCCTTCTTCTATAGTTAAAGGGTGGTTTTAATGAGACAACCTTTTAAAGGGGTTTCTAACTAGAATTTTTTTTAAAATTTGCAACTTTTGTTACCAAAGCTCTTCTGATGTCCCTTTATCTACACCAGTCGAGGGTTCCGGCAACTTCACTTTGACATGGGGTTGAACAAGAGAACTTCTCGAGCTGGAACATGACCAGTGATGTGTCTAAAGGTGGCTAGATGGTTGGACTACTTAATTCAATATATAAGACAGTTACCCTCTCTGTCATGGCTGATGCACCGATAGAGAAGGAGGCTAAATTAGCTATAGGGATGGTAGCCAGTTCCCTTCGTAGACATCAAGCCAAATGTAGAAGTGGAGATGCCAGGACCCAGGACCAACAATACTGAGAGCGGGACGATGGTGGAACTTGGATAATATAAATTAAAATAGAAAGTTGCCTATGGTTGAATATCAAATGCATCCGAAGATCTTTTTTTTTTTCAAATTGGACAACCCCCTTCCTTTAGTAATTTTTAGGGACAGCTCACTTACTTTAACTGTTTGGTGATATCCGACTGCTGTATCTGCTCCACTTTATCCTGTGTATCAGTGGACAGTTGGGTGAAGTAGTTCCAGAAAGCATCACTTATCTGGTCAGAGCTGATATCAGCTTGGGATCCTAGGGAAAAAAAAAAGATTTAGTAACTGAGCAGAAAACTGAAGATATTAAGAAGTTCTTATTTTGTCTTTCAGTGTATAAAGTTACAGCAAATACAACTTAATAGGGTCATTCCCATTTTAGCATGTGATCAATCACCCAAAGGATAAGTGATAGTGTTTCCATTGATTGGACCTTTTACTAATTCCAAAATTATGACTATTCGTTCTCTATGGCTCTGCCAGAGATAAACAAGTGGTGGTCTGAGTTTCCTCTGGCAGTCTGCAAGACAATAAATGGAGCAGCTCCAATCTTGGAATCAGCAGGTTCCATCAGTGGGACCACTAGTGATCCACACATTATCACCTATCCTATAAAATACGGAATAACTTACTAAGATGGTAGTAACTAGGGATGATCGAATACTTGGATTATTCGGCTTCGCGAATATTTTCCGAATACCTCGCCGCTATTCGACTATTCGCGAATATTCGATGCACAATGTAAGTCTATGGGAAACCCGAATAACAACTATTCGGAAATATTCGGGCTTCCCATAGACTTACATTGCGCATCGAATAGTCGAATAGCGGCGAGGTATTCGGAAAATATTCGCGAAGCCGGATAATCGAAATATTCGTTCACCCCTAGTAGTAACCCATTAAGAATATTATAAGATTTTAGATTTAGACTTCAGTTTTCTAAAAGGTGTTGAACAGTAAAATTCTACAATTTATACTCCATTCACCATTGTGTGTAACTATAAACTGCATAGCATAAGCAACAGGGTTCCTCTCTAGATAGTTGGCTAGTGCGTATGTCACCCTGTAAGCTGCATAGCATGAGCAACAGGATCCCTCCCCAGATATTTGGCTAGTGCGTATGTCACCCTATAAACTGCTCAGCATGAGTAATAGGATGGCTTACATATTTAGGCTATATTCACATGTCCAATAATCATTAGAAAGGATCCAGAAGCAATCCGTTGTAACAAAAAAAAGTGGTGTAGACCCAACATTTTTGTTCGTTTTTAAAAAACTGAATTCAGCTGGATCCATTTTTTTTTCACGTTGAAGTGTATGGAAAACTAATCCATTAAATAACCATCCATTATCTCACATTTGAAACAGATCTAGTAAACCAAAATCGGATCCATTTCCCATAGACTTCAATGTAAAAAAAAAAATGGATCCAGTTTGAATCAGTTTTTTAAAAAACGGACTTGAGTTTGCACAACTTTTTTGCCAATGGATTTCTGCTGAATCCATTCTAATGGATGATTACTGGACATAGGAACGTTGCCTTAGTTGTCTTGCGCGATGACACTTGCAAGGTAAAAAGGATATAAAGAATGGTTGGAAGGTAATTTACCAATGAAAAAATAAGTAAAAATTATATTAAAAATATTGCATATAACACTGATATTCAGGTGGGGATGAAAATATGAGCAGAAGATTCTGTTATTTGGATTCTATGCGAGAAAAGTGATTTTATATGGATTCTACGAGAGTGCTTCAACACATTTTTCTGTTGGGCATATGATTTTATTTATTATTATTATAATATTCAACAGTATTATATTATTAATTTTTATATATGAATTATATATTATATTAATTATTATATTAATTATTATTAGTGTTGAGCGTATCTGAACTGTAAAAATCCGGATCCGCGCGGTTTCAGCGTCCGATCCGGGTCCGACCCTGCCGCGGGAATCCGGCTGCACGATCCGGATCCGGGATTTTTTTTCTCTCTCTCTCTCTCTCTCAACCCGCGACGGATCCGCCGGACACGGATTATTAGCAATCCGCTCAACTCTAATTATTATATTATCATATATTAATTATATAATATAGTAATTATATATTATATTAATTATTATATTAAATATTAATCATATATCATCTTAATTATTATATTATTATATATTATCTTAACTATTATATTATTATATATTAATTATATGTTATATTAAATATTATATTATTAATTATTACAAATTCTTTGCCCCCTTGCTCTCGAAGCTTTCCTCAAGTTAACAAATGAGGAAAACCATGTGACTAGACCGGATCAGTCTCCTCCAATCAAAAAAACTGTTTCCCATGTGTAGTGTGTTTCAATTGGAGGAGGCAGATGGACAGGTCTGGTCACATGCTCCTCCATCAGCAGCCATTTTGAAAATAGAAATCTGGGCAATCTCTGATAAAAGAAGAAAATCTGTAACACTTATATATCAGTAAATGCCACCCAGTCATGTCATGAACATATTTGTTAATAATTAAAATAAAGTGGAAAACCCCTTTAAGTGCCATCTCTCTATGTATATTTATGTTGTTAGGACATGGAAACATTCTTATCCGCCCTTAAAATAAAGTGGACAACCCCTTTAAGTGTCATTGCCTTCAATCTCTCTATGTATATTTATGTTGTTAGGACATGGAAACATTCTCATCCACCCATTAGACAACTACAGATCGTCCAAAACCACCCAACCAATACTGACCGGTGATTGTGCACAAAACCAGTGCCAGCACTGCCGCCCGGGCCAACATGTTGACCTTCTGGATGGAGCAAACCAAGTTGATAAATTCTCAGAGGTATAAAACTATAAAAAGAAAGGGTGATGAGTAAAAAGGAGCTGATCTTCTATAAATGCCACCAACCCCCTTCCATATTTTGGGTCTTGGTAGCCCTTCTCTGCCCCAGTTTCCTTACCTGATTGATCTCCTGGCGTTTGACGATGATGAGTAGGACCCACAAGCCGTCCTTTATAGTAGACTATCTCTGTATAGCGGCGTGGCTTCAAGGCGGCGTTCTGGACTTTAGATCGACTTTACAACGTGGAATCCCTGACGTGTTCCTACCTTCCGAGTGATGCTGGAGGTTTGATTAGTGCAGTAAACCCTGGACACTGAGTCACAGTCGCGATGAGGATGGATGTTGGTGGGGGGATGAATATTTGTTTTTGGACAAAAACTGCTTAGTTGCTGAAAAACACACACGCACAAAAAAATAACAAGTGCCCATCATTACAAAAAGCTCCTTGTCTGCGAGCTGGAGGTTATTTTGGGTCACATCTGCGGACATTCACAATAACAAGGGCCAAGATTCTCGTGCATCAGTCTGAATAATCTGTTTACTGAAGAAACGGGGTCAACTAATGAAAAAAAAATCTATAAATTGTTCACTTTGTCCTCACAGAATACAAGGAATTACATTGTGGTCTGTACTGGTATTTGGAAGAATATGAGGTGAATCAGCAATGTCAGGAACGGAGAAAATATATGCAAAATATAAATCTAAGGGAAGGGAACGGTCTGCGCCTTAGAATTTTGATCTCAATGAGTTGGACATCATGATAATTAGATTTGGCTAAGAAAGGTCCATTAATAGAGCTACCTGTGTGTCTCCAAAAATAAGACAGGGTCTTATATTACTATTTGCTCCAAAAATGGGTTAGGGCTTATTTTCAGGAGATGTTTTCTTTTTTTTCAATAAACAACAATCCACATTTATTCTTGAACAAAAAAAAGCAAAATATATTTTAGTCATATTGCATTCTGGAACATCAATATAACTCCAAACCATGTGTTATCTAATATGTAAAGCCGAGTGTGTGTGTGTGTATGTCCGCTAACGGAATCCGCACCGTCACATTTACAATCACTAAAGTTTGCACAGACACCCCATGTGACTCAGGGAACGTCATAGACTATGTTTTGACCGGAAAATTGAACCCTGCGCTTTACAGTTACTCTCCAAAAAACCTGCGTCCATTAAAGTGGCTATAGGCACAAAATAAATTGTTAGTATAAGAAGCTTATGTGTGAGGTAATAAGATGTCGGTGGGGAGACGGATAGAGAGACAGAAAGAGACAGACAGACATAGACACAGACAGTAAGGGGCAGACAGGGAAAGAAACAGACAGACAGAGACAGGGAAAGAGACAGAGAGAGACAGACAGTAAAAGAGACAGACAGAGGCAGACAGACACAGACAGACACAGACAGACAGGGAAAGAGACAGAGAGAGACACAGACAGTCAAAGAGAAAGACAGAGGCAGACAGACACAGATAGGCACAGACAGACAGGGAAAGAGACATGCAGACACGAAAAGAGACAAACAGAGACAGACAGGGAAAGAGACAGGGAAAGAGACAGAGACAGTGAAAGAGACAGACAGGGAAATAGACAAAAACAGGGAAAGAGACAAAAACAGGGAGACAGAGATAAGGAAAAAGACAGGGAAAGAGACAGAGACAAGGAAAGAAACAGGGGAGGAGACAGAGACAGATGGGGAAAGAGACAGAGGCAGATGGTGAAAGAGACAGAGACAGACGGTGAAAGAGACAGACGGTGAAAGAGACAGACGGTGAAAGAGACAGACGGTGAAAGAGACAGACGGTGAAAGAGACAGACGGTGAAAGAGACAGACCTGGAATGAGAGAGACCTGGAACGAGACAGACCTGGAAAGAGACAGACGGGGAAAGAGACAGATGGGGAAAGAGACAGATGGGGAAAGAGACTGACAGACAAGAGAGACAGACAGACAGAGAGAGACAGGCAGAGAGAGACAGACAACAGAGACAGACAGAGAGACAGACAGACACACAGAGACAGACACACAAACAAAAAGAGACAGACACACAGAGACAGACAGACAGAGACTGGGAGAGAGACAGAGAGACACTTACTATCCCGGGCAACGTCCAGGCACTACATATATATATATATATATACCTGGTGTTTCCCAGGATAGTATCTAAGTCCCTCCCCGTCTCTCTCCCACTCTCCCTCTCTGTATGTCTGGCTCTATCTCTTTCTGTCTGTCTGCCTCCCTCTCTCTGTCTCTCTTTCTCTCTCTCTGTCTGTCTCTGTCTTTCTCTATCCCTGTCTCTGTCTGTCTCTCTCTCTTTCTCTCTCTGTCTGTCTGTCTCTTACTTTCTCTCTCCCTGTCTCTCTCTGTCTCTCTCTATCCCTGTCTTTGTCTGTCTCTCTGTCTTTATCTCTGTCTCCCTGTCTGTCTCTCTCTTTGTCTGTCTCTTTGTATCTCTCTATCCCTCTCTCTGTCTCTCGCTGTCTGTCTCTCTCTGTCTATCCATCTCTTGTCACTGTCTGCCTCTCTCTCTAACTCTCTATCTCGAATGCTGTCTCTCTGTCTCTCTCTCTTTCTATTTCACTCTCTCTCACTTTCTCTCTATCCGTCTCTCCACTGATATCATATTACCTCACACATAAGCTTCTTATACTATGAATGTCCTTTGTTGCCTATAGCAACCATTCACAGCTCCTATTAATGACCTGTAGCTCCCAGCTCCATTGACTTTAATGTAACCAATTTTATTGGAGAGTAACTGTAAAGTGCGGGGTTAAATTTTCCCCTCAAAACATAGTCTATGACGTTCCTTAAGTCACATGAGGCGTCTGTGCAAAATTTTGTGATTGAAAATGTGACAGTGCGGATTCCTTTAGTGGACATACACACATACACATATACATACACATACATACATACACACACATACACACATACATACACTCACATACCTACATACACACACATACACACTGCACATACACACACACATACATACACACACATACACACATACACACTGCACATACACACCAGCCAGCCTTTCTCCTTTTCAGCTTTAGAGTCCTGCAATTAAGGAACCTTTAGAAACAACATGGTCACATGACCATGATGACACAAAGGTCCTTAGCCAGGTTTACCATATCAGGATAGAAACACTGAGAGCCCCAGGAAAATGGGGGCCTTGTGAAATTGCCCAGTTTACTTGTAATTCCCCCCTAATGCCAGTCCTGCACACCAGCTGTCTCCTGTTCATTTCTTTTTAGACTCCTGCAATTAAGAGACCTTTGGTCACATAACTGAGAAGTCACCAAAGGTCCTTAAACAATCTTAACTTCGAAATATAAATACTGGGGTCCCTAAGAGAGTGGGGGCCCTGAGAAATTACGCAGTTTGACTCCTCCCTAATGCCGGCCCTGACTTTAACTTTAACTCTTGGGAAAAAAACTTGGAGTAGGGCAAATATTTCAAGCATACTCCAAAAATCCTGTAAAATCATACTAAGACTTATCTTCAGGGAAACACGGTATGAAGGCTATAGCCCATCATGTCATAATGTCATGTGATCGCCTGGGTACGCAGCGCTGGGGGTGGCCCCATACTGCAGCATTAAAATGCAATTGATGTTACTAGTGTTACTACATACCCTCCGATCTGATATTATTGTTTTCCACATGCTAGTCTATTATTGCTTTACTAATAAATTAAAAAGTACACCCTCATGTAAACACCTTTATGTGATTGATACACAGAATTACTGCTCATGGAAAGCAACTTTAAAAATGCCTTAGATGTGATGCTGAGATAACGCCTGAATCGTACTCCAGAGCTGCATTCACAGTTCTGCTTTGACAATTGGAAATAGTTGACTATTTCATCAGATTACTGGTCAGGTTTTCCAAACTTTACATACTTGTGTGGCAATATCTCCGAGGCATCTTGCCCGTTATCCTGGGGGTTATGTTTGAAATTAAATTTTCTATTACTCGCTCTGTCCAATTACTTCCATGTTCATGTCATTCTAACTTCCAAAACCTCATAATCTGCTCTTTTCCAACTGTGGAAATGACCAAAACTTTTAGGCTGTGTTCACACTTGTTTTGTGAGTAATTTTTGTAGCAGAAACTGAACGGAAACTTTCCAAAATCTTCCCCCAAAAGTCCTTAAAAACATGGATTTTCAGCTCAATTTCCACTCAAAAAACTTAGCAAAAAGACTCAGTGTGAACACGCCTTTAGGGTATGTTCCCAGTGCTTCTTTTCACAGCAGTAAAAATATTCATTTTTCAAGCAGAAAGCATTTTTTCCTTTACTCTAATGTATTTTAATCCTGAAGCATCCTTTTCTTCACTCCTTTTTGTAGTTTTTAGGTTTTCTTTGTCCTTTTTTTGGAAAGTTTCCATCTAGTTTCGTTAAGTTTCTCGACACACTCTGTGTGCACATAGCCTTGGGGAGCTTTTGGTGGAGTTTTTTTTATTTCCTGAAGCAGTTTTGAAGAGTTTTTGAATGTTTTTAAAAGTTGTTTTTTTTCTGAAACTTTTCATGCAGGCTTTTGATTTGACACTGCATTGCTATCCTTGGCACTGGAACATTTTAGCCAAATAAAAAAGCAGAGGAGACCATCATTAGTAGTGAGTGCCACAGTATTTCTATGACATCCCTTGACCATCATTGGTGGTGGGTGCCACAGTATTTCTATGACATCCTGTGACCATCATTAGTAGTGAGTGCCACAGTATTTCTATGACATCCCTTGACCATCATTGGTGGTGAGTGCCACAGTATTTATTTCTATGATATCCTGTGACCATCATTAGTTGTGAGTGCCACAGTATTTTTATGACATCCCTTGACCATCATTGGTGGTGGGTGCCACAGTATTTCTATGACATCCCTTGACCATCATTGGTGGTGAGTGCCACAGTATTTATTTCTATGATATCCTGTGACCATCATTAGTTGTGAGTGCCACAGTATTTTTATGACATCCCTTGACCATCATTGGTGGTGGGTGCCACAGTATTTCTATGACATCCTGTGACAATCATTGGTGGTGAGTGCTACAGTATTTATTTCTATGACATCCTGTGACCATTATCGGTCGGGAGTGCCACAGTATTTCTATGACATCCTGTGACCATCATCAGTAGTGAGTGCCACAGTATTTCTATGACATCCCTTGACTATCATTGGTGGTGAGTGCCACAGTATTTATTTCTATGACATCCTATGACCATCAGTAGTGAGTGCCACAGTATTTCTATGACATCCCTTGACCATCATTGGTGGTGGGTTCCACAGTATTTCTATGACATCCTGTGACCATCATTGGTGGTGAGTGCCACAGTATTTATTTCTATGACATTTTGTGACCATCATCGGTGACGAGTGCCAAAATATTTATTTCTATTGAGTGTCAAAAATTTACATACGGCTTTGTGGATGGATGAAAGAGCAACTAACTTTCCTTCCACTCAAGCGGATTAAAGACTTTTTGGAGTGGCATTTTAGCATCTATATTATGCCCACCTGTCCTGACAACATCATAGAGCCCTATAAGTTGGGGTCTTAAAATCTGCTGGGCCAGGACTTGAGACTATAATACAATTTTGTGCCCATACTACGACCGTCTGAATGAGGTCTAACATCCATTCTCAGCAACACAAACAGCAATTTACTACTTGCAGATGTGGTCCTGAATTAGGTTTTTATTGACCTTGCAGACGAGCAGCCGGTGAACACATGCCCGCCGGATTCTGTAGTAAATCCTATTTTGGATGGGAAAACACTTTTTGGATGTTATTTTGCAATTGGAGCTGCAGGAGCCTTTTATGAACTCTGCAAAAACGGTGGTCACTTTTGTGTTCTTTATGTCTAGTTTTCTAAAATACCATATAGGTGATATTGTAGCGGTGGCTCACACTACTGGAATATGGGGCATTCCGTGCCGTATACGTGGCTCTGAGCCGTGTCAGGTTATGGACGGACTCAGATAAATATGTTGTTAGCACAGAGTCTTATCTCCGTGTAGTTAGAAGCTGTGATGTGTATCCAGTACCAAAGTCTGCTCATCTTCCATGAGGGCAAAGTATCTGCCGAATACAGAAAGTTCAGTCTAACTCCGAGATCACAAAATCTGGTCTTAGTAGATGTAGGAAATTTCAAGTTGGTGCAAATCGATTCAAAGGACCGGGTCAGTAATCTGTGGTAGCTTGAAGGGACACCGGAGAACCACCTCGAAAAATGAGGCTCATCTTCTGATTAGACGGCCTCATGTGACATTGCTATGGGGAGATAAGGTATGCACACCAGTGACTATGTAAGGGGAATACATGAAATAGCAGAAACTGCTGTGTGAATACTGACTTGAAAAATCCAATAGCTACATGTAAGAGTGAAAATGTGAAAAATGGAATCTGCATTACTGCATTTTTCGTTTGTGAACCCTCCCCAACCACACCTATTGCCAATCCATATCATACGCATATATAGCCTGGGTCTCAGCTTCCCATACACGGTAAGTTTTTTAACTGCATGAGAGGACACACACAAGCTAGGGACCCCAACGTAGAGAAATACTTTGGCGTAGTGTTGGGGCTCTATTGCATTGATCAATTCAGTAGCTAAATTTCTCTTTATTCATATGTTCATGGCAGTAATGCAGATTCCATTTTTCACATTTTCATTCTTACATATAGCTATTGGATTTTTCAAGTCAGTATTCACACAGCAGTTTGTGCTATTTCATGTATTCCCCTTACATAGTCACTGGTGTGCATACCTTATCTCCCCATAGTGATGTTTTTTAGGTTTTTGCACCCAGTTCAGACTTAGAATGGTGTTCCAAACGTTATTCCTTATTCATGTGACATTGCTGTATGGTGCCCCTGTGGGATCTCGCCAGGCCAGCTAATCAGAAGAAGACCAGTGGATGTTGTCAGGTAAGAGGTGGCTCTCAGGGCTTCCGGTCTAGTGACCAACAATTACCGACTGCTGGACCAGGTCCTGGCAATTGACTTGCACTAACTCTAATGAAAAGGCCAAGTGGCCGTCCAGATGGAGTAGGCCAGGTTCTTATGTTTTCAGCACTTTACACTAAGAACTTGCTTTGGAGTATCTGTCAAAATCCCAAAAAACAAGCTCCATAGGAACCTTATGTTTCATACAGTACTAAGGAAGACGCTGAATTTACAAGCAGTGTAGCTTCAGAGTGCAGTTATCAGGCAAACCACCATAGGGGAGTAGTCAGTAAACCAGGTCAGCAGCAGGAGGTCTCGTCAATAGCAAAGGGATAATCAAATCGTGGTCAGGTGATATCCGAGGGTCAGAAGCCAGGAAGTAACGAATACAACACAGGAGAGAAACTGAGTAACCCTTAGCCACCACCAGCAGTTCTCGCTCATCACAAATTACAAGTATTGGGCATGGTAGTGCCCACTCATCACTAGTTACGAGTACTGAGCATCCGAACATTGTAGTGCTCCCTCATCACTAGTTACGAGTGACGAGCACCCGAGAATGGTAGTGCCCACTCATCACTAGTTACTAATAACGAGAACCCGAGCATGGTAGTGCCCGCTCATCACTAGTTACGAGTACCGAGCACCCGAGCATGGTAGTGCCCACTCATCAATAGTCACGAGTACTGAGCGCCTGAGCATGGTAGAGCTCGCTCTTCAATAGTTACGAGTACTGAGCACCAGAACATGGTAGTGCCCGCTCATTAATAGTTACGAGTACTGAGCAACCGAGCATGGTAATGCCCACTCATCACTAGTTACTAGTACTGAGCACCCGAGCATGGTAGTGTTCACTCATCACTAGTAACGAGTATCAAGCACCCGAGCATGGTAGTGCCCGCTCATTACTAGTTACCAGTACAGAGCACCCGAGCATGGTAGTGCCCGCTCATCACTAGTTACCAGTACAGAGCACCTGAGCATGGAGTGCCCGCTCATCACTAGTTGCGACTACTGAGCACCCGAGCATGGTAGTGCCCTCTCATCACTAGTTACAAGTACAGAGCACCCGAGCATGGAGTGCCCGCTCATCACTAGTTACCAGTACTGAGCACCCGAGCATGGTAGTACCCGCTCATCACTAGTTACGAGTACTAAGCACCTGAGCATGGAGTGCCAGCTCATCACTAGTTACGAGTACTGAGCACCCGAGCATGGTAGTACCCGCTCATCACTAGTTACGAGTACTGAGCACCCGAGCATGGTAGTGCCCGCTCATCACTAGTTACGAGTACTGAGCACCCGAGCATGGTAGTGCCTGCTCATCACTAGTTACGAGTACTAAGCACCTGAGCATGGTAGTGCCCGCTCATCACTAGTTACGAATACTGAGCACCCGAGCATGGTAGTGCCCTCTCATCACTAGTTACAAGTACAGAGCACCCGAGCATGGTAGTGTTCATGTCGCGGGCGGAGGAGGGGACGCTGCGCTCACCCACTGCTCGTGTCCGGCCGCTGCTGCTGCTGCTCGGTGGTGGCTCGAGCGGTGGGCCGGATCCCGGGGACTCGAGCGGCGTTCCTCGCCCGTGAGTGAAAGGGGGGTGGTTTGGTTTAGGGATATTGTCCGTGATGCCACCCACAGTTGTGGTGAGGTTGATGACACCACCGCTGCTCTGGATGGGGATCCCGGGAGCGGTGACAGAGAGCAGCTTGGATGTTGGTTCTCCCCTCCGTGGGTAGGGGGTTGGTTGTCCCGGTGAGGGTGATAGGGATGGTTGGCAGGCGGGTTACGGGGCCTGGCGAGGTGCAGGGTCGCGGGGGCAGCGCTGTGCCGCACGGCACGGTGGTACTCACTCAGCCAATTATGAATACAAAGTCTCCAGTAAAACAAACGGCTGGATGGACAGGTCCCACAGATGGCTGCGGTGTTTCTCCTCCTGGCAGGTTGATGGTGACTGCCTTTCCCTGCACCTGTGTAGTGTATACGGTTCCAATGGCTTCCCACCGGTAACCCGCTCCCCAGCTTGGATGGGTGCTGAAGGAGCCCCTTTTGCCCGCAGGATCTGGCCCTGGGAACTGTAGCCTTGGCGGTGACTGTGTTTCCCTCTACGGTTTGATCTGTTGCCTTCAATCGGGTCTTGGCTGCTGGGAAACCCCGGAGGTTCCCTTCGCTAACGGATTTGACCGGTTTTACGGCGACTCCAAGCCTGGTCGGGGTCCGCAGGCCCTGCCGAATGGTGCTGGCTTCTCTTTGCTCTCCGATCCGGTACCGCCGGGCCACCGCCCGTCCACGGTCCTTACGGTTTGCTCTAATCAGCCTCTCCTGCAGACGGTCACCACCGTCTGCCAACCTTACTGTTTGTGCCCGGGCCACACACCCGGACACGGTCAGTCTCCTCTACTGCCACTTCACTTCTCCTCTCCTCCAAACTGATCTGACTCCTTTTCCCGCCTCCAAGACTGTGAACTACTCGGTGGGCGGGACCAACCGCCTGGCCCACCCCCTGGTGTGGACATCAGCCCCTGGAGGAAGACAACAAGGATTTTGTGTTTGGCTTCGGTGTGCCTAACCGGGGTGTGGGGTGTGTTGGTGTAGTTCCTGTCAGGGCTGTGGAGTCGGTAAGCCAAACCTTCGACTCCGACTCCGACTCCGACTCCTCAAATTCTCTTGCACCGACTCCGACTCCGGCTCCGACTCCGACTCCGGCTCCGACTCCGACTCCTACATATATTGCTTATAGTTAGGTGAAAAATTTATTGTAGTACATGAATATGTGTATGTGAACATCAGACATTTAATAATTTTTATGATACAATAATCAAGATATTTGGATAGAACATAAAATATATTTATTGGAATACAACTTTAGAACACAAAAAACTGTAATAAATTGTAAATATGTAATACACTATGTAATATACAGTAGATTACATATATATCTTGTGTGTGTGTATATACACTGTATATATATATATATATATATATTATATATATTACATATTTACAATTTATTAGTTTTTTTGTGTTCTAAAGTTGTATTCCAATAAATATTTTATGTTCTATCCAAATATCTTGATTATTGTATCATAAAAACAATTAAATGTCTGATGTTCACATTGTACTACAATAAATTTTTCACTTAAATATAAGCATTATACTAAATGTTGTTATTTAGTAAAATATTCAGCACATTCTGCATTGCACTCCTGTCCCCAATTTATTATATATTTTAGGAGTCGGAGTCGGTGCATTTTATACCGACTCCGACTCCGACTCCACCAAAATGAGCTCCGACTCCGACTCCGACTCCACGACTCCGACTCCGACTCCACAGCCCTGGTTCCTGTGACGACCTGACTTGTCCAGGGCGCCATACTCACTCATCACTAGTTACGAGTACTGAGCACCTGAGCATGGTAGTGCTCACTCATCACTAGTTACGAGTACTGAGCACCTGAGCATGGTAGTGCTCGCTCATCACTAGTTACGAGTACTGAGCACCCGAGCATGATAGTGCTCACTCATCACTAGTTACGAGTACTGAGCACCTGAGCATGGTAGTGCCCGCTCATCACTAGTTACGAGTACTGAGCACCTGAGCATGGTAGTGCTCGCTCATCACTAGTTACGAGTACTGAGCACCCGAGCTCATCACTAGTGGGATCCCATGCTTTACCTATATGGCCATAAATTTGCAATACTTCATTTCTCATCATCATCTGGGCTGAGAAAAAAGTCTCACCTGTGCCAATTTGCGAATTAACAACATTTTAAAAAGGGAATATTTTTATTAAAAAAACTTAAAATAAATTATTGTAGTGCAAATGACCATTTTCTTGTGGTTTCTTAATTATATACTTTTCATTTTTTGCAAAATGTTCCCAAATGCCAGTCGTTCTCCAAAACCCAGAAATCATTTAGATTTATGATAAAATGACCCCATATGAATTAAACTCCAGGAATCACTGGAAAATATGGTAAACACACGCAAATCGGTAAGGTACACCGGTATGGGCTTTGAGATTATTTCCTATCAGTTGCTCCTGTCCTATCTCTCCAACACCAGAGTCAGCAGTTCCAGCTGCACACTTTCTGATCTCGCTCTGCAACCTTCACCCCTTCTCTACACACCTCTCCTCCTCCTCCCTCCCTCCCTTGTGCGGACACAGCCTATATAACACCACTACCTGTATACTGGACCAAGAGACCGGACTGAGCTCGAGGTGCAGCATCAAACGGGTGAGTTTCCTTTAAATTTGGGCCAATCACTTTCCTATAAATTTAATGGTATTAATAAGTGGTGGTTTTGGAGGGTACCAGAATTGTGGATGAGATTTCCCCCAAATCTCCCAAAATATCATTCACACAATGCAGAAAAAAACAAAATCTGCAGAGGAAATTGACTAGTGCTGCAGATTTCACTCTGTACGATTTGGTGCTGATTTTGCCGCTGTGGATTTTGCTGCAGATTCATTTATTAAGGTAGGAGTCTCACAGTTTGGACATGCAAATTTGCATGTAGAAAATCCCACTTCTGCAAAATTTAAGAAAGTTTATAAAATCCCATCCAAAAGTAGCAAAAAAAAATAATAATTTCATTATTTTTTTTATTTATGATTTCAGCCCAAAAAATCTGTATGATTTGGTGCTGATTTCTTCCTTGCAGTCTGCGCAGGTAATAACATCCTCCATTATCTTGCCACATTAAGAAAACCCTAAAGGGTAACTCAACTTTTACATGATTTTTGATAGGTATAAGCCAATATAAAGTACTGTTGATCCCTGCGGATAGTTGTGATTCACAAATATCCGACTTCGAGAGTCCATACAACCCTCGGAGTGCACTCGAATATAAGTTTCCATGTAGAAAATCCACTTCTGTAAAATTTAAGAAAGTTTATAAAATCCCATCCAAAAGTAGCAAAAAAAAAAATAAAATAATAATTTCATTAGTTTTTTTTATTTATGATTTCAACCCAAAAAATCTGTATGATTTGGTGCTGATTTCGTCCTTGCAGTCTGCGCAGGTAATAACATCCTCCGTTATCCTGCCACATTAAGAAAACCTTAAAGGGTAACTCAACTTTTACATGATTTTTGAGAGGTATAAGCCAATATAAAGTACTGTTGATCCATGCGGATTGTTGTGATTCACAAATATCCGGCTCCAAGAGTCCATACAACCCTCGGAGTGCACTCGAATATAAGTTTGCATGTAGAAAATCCACTTCTGCAAAATTGAAGAAAGTTTATAAAATCCCAACCAAAAGCAGCAAAAAAAATTAATAATTTGATTAGTTTTTTTATTTATCATTTCAACCCAAAAAAATCTGTATGATTTGGTGCTGATTTTGCCCCTGTGAATTTGGATGCCCATTTTTTGTTTTCATCATATATATGTTCCTAATATCTAACAAATCTTCCCCTTTTATCATGACATTCTGCTTTCTATATATTATATGAAGTATTTTTGTGTTTCATGTTATGATTTTTTTTCTTTTTTTCTGCCACAGATCTGCCATAATAATCTGAACATGAAACTCTTGGTGATCTCTGCTCTGCTGGTCCTTGCAGTCTGCGCAGGTAATAACATCCTCCATTATCTTGCCACATTAAGAAAACCTTAAGGGGTAACTCAACTTTTACATGATTTTTGATAGGTTTAAGCCAATATAAAGTGCTGTTGATCCATGAGGATAGTTGTGATTCACAAAGAGTCCATACAACCCTCGGAGTGCACTCGAATATAAGTTGATCGTTTTGAGTGATGGCTTGAGGCTCCAAGAACCTAGGCTCCCACTCATCAACATTATTTTACAGGGGCTACAAGCGGTCAAAAATTATTTCAAAGTTCAGTTACCCTTTAAGCTTGTGATTTAGGTCCCGGTTGCGCCCCTCCATGCTCTTTCATCTTCTAATAACCCTTTGCTGACTTCCTCTTGGCGGACTGTGACTCATGAACCCTCATCTGACTTTCCTAATGTTATACACAAAGTTTTGCAATCCAGAGGTTGATTCATGTCTGAAGTCTGGAGGGAGCACATTGGGGCTGACTTTAGTAGTAATTTTGTCGGGAAGAGTTTTCTACATATATCTGACTGGTTAGACTCCTAAAGGCAGCCTTAAAAGCACAGTACATTGTAGTTGCATTTTTAAGTGCAAAATGTCTGTTTTTGCACTAAAAAAATACTGTACACCGAAAAACATAAAAACATCCAACAAACACACCATAAACAGTATAAAAAGCTATTGTATATTTAGGTGTGGGACACGCAGCAAAACATTTTTGTACCCTTAGTATAACAAACTGGTGGAACAATTGACCGTGGATGAGCAGAACTTCTGGATCCCATGTTTGGAGGAGTTATCCTAATATATATATATATATATATTCATTGTCTATTGACAGCATAGGGGAGATATTTGTCTAACCAACAATCTTAAGCTCATAGGTCCAAAATCTCCTTTTGTGCATAGACCAGTTGTGCCACCATCAGAAAAGAATGGGGTGGTGGTTATGCATGGGGACTACTGCTCTCGTCACACAGGAGGTTTTGGTGCCCAACTTCTCTGGATCGGTGAAGGTCCCATCGGTTAAACACCAGTGATCATACATTTATTCCCTCTCCTTTGGTTATCCTGTGGGTAGGTGGTCCGTTTCTTTAGAATGATAACCCATATAAAGTGGTTGGGCAGCATGTGAAAAACATGACCACCTTCTTGTCTATTTCTACCGGACTGACTTACAAGATGAGACGCCTAGACAGATTTTGCGGTTTCTCTAGACATCAGCCATGTTTTTCCCGTATAACCCATTTTCAAAAACGTTTGACATGTCATAAGGTTTTATCACTGGAGGTCTTAATGATAAAGCTGGTTTCTGTAGAGATGGTCTTCAATGGGGGTCTCATTATTTCGAATCCCACCTATCAAAACTTGACTTATTCCTGAGACATTATAAAAAAATTTAATACAAACTTAATCAAACTATTTTGATGGCTACAAACCAAGGAGTTTCGCATTTTTAAGGGAGGGACCACTGGGAAACTATTTGCCTCGTTTCCAATGTTACTTTTTAAGCCATGTAACCCCTTAATGAACTTCTTTCTGTAACGCCTCGTCTCTAAGGGTGGCTACGATTTCGCTACAGCGATCTCGTTGGGGTCACGGATTTTGTGGCGCACATCTTGCCACTGTAGCGATCTCGTTGTGTGTGACTCCTAGGAGCGATTTTGGATCATTGCAAAAACGTCCAAAATCGCTCCTCGTTGACATGGGGGTTCTCTCCCAATTATCGCTGCTGTCGCTGGGGCAAACTTGAGGCTAGCTTCACACGTTGCATTGCGTTGTGTGATGGATGCAACGGATGCGTTGCATATAATGACACAACGGATCGTACAAAACAACAGAAAGCTTTTTTTTTATCTTCTTTACAGTTTTACCGGCAGCAGACTATTGTGAACGATCAGCTGATCACCCGGCGGCCGGGCGCTCAGCTGATCGTTCTCAAAAGCCGGCTGCCGGGCGCTCAGCTGAGAGCTCTCACATGCCGGCGGCCGGGCAATCAGCTGAGCGCTCTCACATGCCGGTGGCCGGGCAATCAGCTGAGCGCTGTCACATGCCGGCGGTCGGGCACTCAGCTGAGCGCTCTCACATGCCGGCGGCCGGGCAATCAGCTGAGCGCTCTCACATGCCGGCGGCCGGGCAATCAGCTGAGCGCTCTCACATGCCGGCGGCCGGGCAATCAGCTGAGCGCTCTCACATGCCGGCGGCCGGGCAATCAGCTGAGCGCTCTCACATGCCGGTGGCCGGGCAATCAGCTGAGCGCTCTCACATGCCGGCGGTCGGGCACTCAGCTGAGCGCTCTCAATAGCCGGCGGCCGGGCAATCAGCTGAGCGCTCTCACATGCCGGCGGTCGGGCACTCAGCTGAGCGCTCTCAATAGCCGGCGGCCGGGCAATCAGCTGAGCGCTCTCACATACCGGCGGCCGGGCAATCAGCTGAGCGCTATCACATGCCGGCGGTCGGGCGCTCAGCTGAACGTTCGGCCACCGAGAGACAAAATAAAGTTTATGTGATTTAAAAAAAAAAAAAAAAGAAAAAAGAGCATGCGCAGTGAAATCCTACGGATTGCGCTGCTCAAAAAAAGTTACATGCTGCGTTCCCTCCGCCCGACGCAGCGTCAAAATAACGATGCTGCGTCGTCCAGCGGATGCAACGCTGACACTTGCGTTACAGTGCGTCGTCCATACAAGTCTATGGAGAATAGCGCAGTGCGTTAACGGACTGCGCTATTCTCCATAGTGACGGACTGCGCTGAACCCAAGTGTGAAAGTACCCTGATCCTCGTCCCTGCGGCAGCACACATCGCTACGTGTGACGCCGCAGGAACGAGGAACCTCTCCTTACCTGCCACACGCCAGCCATGAGGAAGGAAGAAGGTGGGCGGGATGTTCGTCCCGCTCATCTCCGCCCCTCCGCTTTGATTGTGCGGCCGCTTAGTGACGTTGCTGTGACGCCGAGCAAACCGCCCCCTTAGAAAGGACTCGGTTCGCCGATCACAGCGACGTCGCCGAGCAGGTAAGTACGTGTGACGCTGCCATAGCGATAATGTTCGCTACGGCAGCGATCTCCACATATCGGCATAACGATAGGGGCAGGTGCTATCACGCTTGCCATCGCTAGCATCGGCTAGCGATGTCGCAGCGTGTAAAGCCCGCTTAACTCTTCTTCTTCTGTAACTCCATTTCTCTAACTCTTCCTTTTCTGTTCTGATTCCAGTCTCTGCAGAGGAGGAAACCTTCCTGTCATCGACAATCAACTATGTGCAGGACTTCGCCAGTGATGTTGCCACCAAAACAACAGATGCATTGAACCAAGTGAAGGATATTCCCTTGGCCCAGCAGGCAATGTAAGGATATTTTGTATATTCCATGGATATGAAAGCATCACTGTTATTGAAAGGATTTTAGGGCATAAATACACACAGACCCCCTTGTTTAGGTGTCTTCACTTTGACTTCCCCCTATATTTGGGTTTGGATATTGGAGCATATGATGTAGGAAATGTAGGGGAAGCTTTGCCCTTTGGGTTGGTGCCAACTTTTCGAGAAGTCTCCCAGACCGGACATCCTAGAAGAGCTGTCAATTAGGACCTAGAACCAACAGTGGATCATAGTGTCCCTTAGAACCAACTGTGGATCATAGTGTCCCTTAGAACCAATTGTGGATCATGGTGTCCCTTAGAACCAACAGTGGATCATAGTGTCCCTTAGAACCAACTGTGGATCATAGTGTCCCTTAGAACCAATTGTGGATCATAGTGTCCCTTAGAACCAACAGTGGATCAAAGTGTCCCTTAGAACCAACAGTGGATCATGGTGTCCCTTAGAACCAATTGTGGATCATAGTGTCCCTTAGAACCAACAGTGGATCAAAGTGTCCCTTAGAACCAACTGTGGATCATAGTGTCCCTTTATTCTTTAGGCCCAAAAACGGCCCATCTACCGCCCAATTTCATCTGTAAATGTATTGAAACATGACCTAGACTTATCATCTACTTTAGTGCAGGTCTACAAAGACTGGGCCAAAACCATTCCTTCTTACACCCTGTTCCATGTATCCCTCTATACCCCCTCTGCAGGTCTCAGTGATCATTTTGTTAGTTTTTGGGCTTGGTCAGTTAGAGGCTTTGGGAACATGTCAACCCAAATTCACCATAACATGATATTAAAAATGGCACTCCAACAAGAATGTTTCAAGGGGTTGTCCAGGACTTTGGTATTGATGGCCCAGCCTTAAGATAGGTTATCAATATCAAATTGGTGGGTAGGGTCCGAAACGCGGCACTTGATCATGATGATCGATAATGTACAAAGTTGGAACACCAAAGCTCCATACATGGTGTAGTAGTTACATCTCCTTTTAAAGTGAATTGGAGTTGATCCGTAGTACCTGAGAAATATGGCCTCTACACAGTGCATCCGGCTGACAATGGAGGTTGCGGGTGTTGGACCACAACAATCTAATATTGATGACTTGTCCTAAGGATGAACCACCAAACCAAAAAGTGGGTAAATCTCAAGCTCCAGGTGTGAAAATACCAATCCTTCCATGAGCTGTGGTAACAAGCAAAGCTACACGTTTTGGGTGTATCCACCCTAAATGATAGCAGACCATTGATATCAAAGTCTTGGACAACACCTTTAAAGAGGGGGTAGGAATGCGGGAAATAGGGTGGTAATGTCAATTTTAAGGTTTTAGCTTGGACTTCCGAATTACTGTGTTACATCAAAGGGTGGTTTGGATCTAGCGTTGGCCAATGTTCTTAAATATGAACCCAGCTTGACTCTTCTGTCCTTTTTTTCTTTAGTGACATGTATGACTCTGGATTAGATTACGCCAGCTCCGTCTACTCCTCATTTTTTAACAAAGCAATCGAGAGATGGGAACAGCTAACCAAATCCTTCTAATGTCACCCAACGAGCAATTTTAACAAGCCTGGTGTTCACCGATATATATATCTACATGTACAGCGTATCTCAGAGAACATGGAAACTGTTTTCTTTTCCAATAAGTCCTCAATTGTCCATCCATAATCCGCTCTGGCCACCATGCCGCTGCTTCTCTGATGTGCTCTGCACTTTGTTTTTGATGTGTTTTTTTAAAGGATGTCTTTTATAAATAAAGTTATGCTGACAACATCTTGGAAGGCATTCATTTATTTAGCTTAAAGGGGTGTTCTAGAGCCCAAAAATGTATATGTAGATGTGTTTAAAATATCAAGATATAAAGTTTACTAATATACATTACCGTATTTTTTGTTTTATAAGACGCACCCCAAATTTAGAGAAAAAAAAAGGTAAAAAAATAAATTATGGGGTCTGTTTTATAATCCGGTGGTGTCTTACCGGGGAGGGGGGACGGCAGTGTTGGTGGAGCAGGGGTCACGTGAAGCAGGGGTGGTGCTGGAGTATGGCGATGCTGCGGGTGGTGCAGAGGGGGGCCCAGATGCTCACTGTGGACGCTGATCTGCACCGGGGCTGTGGACGCGGCTCTGCTCTGTGTGGGACTGCTCTGTGCCGGGGCTGTGGACGTGGCTCTGCTCTGTGTGGGACTGCTCTGTGCCGGGGCTGTGGACGCGGCTCTGCTCTGTGTGGGACTGCTCTGTGCCGGGGCTGTGGACGTTGCTCTGCTCTGTGTGGGACTGCTCTGTGCCGGGGCTGTGGACGCGGCTCTGCTCAGTGCGGGACTGCTCTGTGCCAGGGCTGTGGACGCGGCTCAGTGCGGGGCTGCTCTGTGCCAGGGCTGTGGATGCGGCTCTGCTCTGTGCTGGACTGCTCTGTGCCGGGGCTGTGGACGCGGCTCTGCTCTGTGTGGGACTGCTCTGTCCCAGGGCTGTGGACGCGGCTCTGCTCTGTGCGGGACTGCTCTGTGCCGGGGCTATGGACGCAGCTCTGCCCTCTGCGGGACTGCTCTGTGCCGGGGCTGTGGACGCGGCTCTGCTCTGTGTGGGACTGCTCTTTGCCGGGGCTGTGGACGCGGCTCTGCTCTGTGCAGGGCTGCCCTGTGCCGGGGCTGTGGACGCGGCTCTGATCTGTGTGGGACTGCTCTGTGCGGCACGGGCCATTCTGAAGATGTCGGCAGTGTGGGCTTCAAAGAAATGGTGGCCGCAGTTGGCGCGTGTGCAAATGAGAGCTTGAGCGGACAGCTCCATCTGGGCACACGCTGACTGGGCGCCGACATCTTCAGAATGGCCCGTGTCTCACTACCCGCCACACAGCCCCAGCACAGATCAGCGCCGCACATAGCAGCCCTAACACAGACCAGCCCTGACACAGACTAGCCCCGGCACAGAGCAGCGCCGCACCCACAGCCCCAGCACAGAATAGTACCGCACAGAGAGTTCTCGCAGCACACCGCAAAGCATTGCCCCTTCCTCCTTTGACTCCTCTTCACCACCCCCCAGTAAGCTACATTCGGGTTTTAAGACGCACCCCTCTCGTTCCTCCCAAATTTTTGGGAGGAAAAGTACGTCTTATAGTCCGAAAAATACAGTAATTTTCTAAAGTGCATAAATCTGAAGCTATCCACACAGATTCCAGCTTGTGTTTGACACAGGAGTGAATGCTGTATGTGAAGGGGGCCGGCTGATTGACTCATTTGCATAGCTAATCCAGCCCCTTTTTTGTCTATGTATGGGTTGTCTCTTCTATGTCCACCACAAGAGATAAGTGGAGCTTCCAGGATCTTCATATCGGGGCACTTTAGATTCTTAAATTATATAAATAAGTTCTATAACTTTCGTATCACCTCTGACCAGTTTTCCTGCCCCTGCTGAAGAAAAACCTCCCCACGGCAAGATGCTGCCACCACCATGTGTGACTGTGGGGATGCTGTTTTCAGGGTGATGTGCAGTTTTCAGTCACACATTGCATTTTTGCATTTAGCCCAAAAATTCTACTTTAAGTCTCATTTGACCAGAGTACCTTCTTCCACATGCCATGTAGTGGACAAGTTGAACATGTGGATGAAGGGGCTCTAGTCAATATATGGTATGGTTCACAGTATTATTTTTGGGTGTATAACTTGATACTTAATTTGGATACTGCACTTTTTATGTAAAAAAAAATGGCTCTACTTTTCCCAATATTTGCCCTTAACTGATGGCAAAGTTATGGCTGCATTTAATTTGAGTTTCCTGTACAGGGAAATAGACCCACCACTACTACCTAGATAGACAGACATGAACCAACTTCCTGTAGAGAGATCAAAATCTGCTCCCACTTCCTGTAAAGATAGAGACCCTACACTTCGTAGAGATAAAGAAATACCCCCACTTTTTCCTGTAAAAATAAAGACTCACCTCTACTTCATGGAGATAAAAATCCACCCCAACTTCATAAAGATAAAGACCCGCCCTCACTTCCTGTAGAGATAAAGACCCGCCCCCACTTCCTGTAGAGATAAAACCCACCCCACTTCATAGAGATAAAGACCCGCCCCTACTTCATAGAGATTAAGACTCACCCCCACTTCCTGTAGAGATAAAGACCTGCCCCCACTTCCTGTAGAGATAAAGACCCGCCCCACTTTATAGAGATAAAGAACCGCCACAACTTCCTGTAGAGATAAAGACCCGCCCCACTTCATAGAGATAAAGACCCGCCCCCACATCCTGTAGAGATTAAAGACCCGCCCCCACTTCCTCTAGAGATAAAGACCCGCCCCCACTTCCTGTAGAGATAAAGACCCATCCACTTCATAGAGATAAAGAACCGCCACAACTTCCTGTAGAGATAAAGACCCGCCACCACTTCCTGTAGAGATAAAGACATGACCCCACTTCCTGTAGAGATAAAGATCCGCCCCACTTCATAGAGATAAAGACCCGCCCCCACATCCTGTAGAGATAAAGACCCTCCACCACTTCCTCTAGAGATAAAGACCCGCCCCCACTTCCTGTAGAGATAAAGACCCGCCCCACTTCATAGAGATAAAGAACCGCCCCCACTTCCTGTAGAGATAAAGACCCATCCACTTCATAGAGATAAAGAACCGCCACAACTTCCTGTAGAGATAAAGACCCGCCACCACTTCCTGTAGAGATAAAGACATGACCCCACTTCCTGTAGAGATAAAGATCCGCCCCACTTCATAGAGATAAAGAACCGCCACCACTTCCTGTAGAGATAAAGATCCACCCCACTTCATAGAGATAAAGACCAGCCCCCACGTCCTGTAGAGATAAAGACCCGCCCCCACGTCCTGTAGAGATAAAGACCCACCCCCACTTCCTGTAGAGATAGAACCCGCCCCACTTCATAGAGATTAAGACCTGCCCCCACTTCCTGTAGAGATAAAGACCCGCCCCACTTCATAGAGATAAAGACCTGCCCCTACTTCCTGTAGAGATAAAGACCCGCCCCACTTCATAGAGATAAAGAACCGCCACAACTTCCTGCAGAGATAAAGACCCGCCCCACTTCATAGAGATAAAGACCTGCCCCCACTTCCTGTAGAAATAAAGACCCTCCCCACTTCATAGAGATAAAGACCTGCCCCCACTTCCTGTAGAGATAAAGACCCGCCACCACTTCCTGTAGAGATAAAGACCCGCCCCACTTCATAGAGATAAAGAACCGCCACCACTTCCTGTAGAGATAAATACCCGCCCCACTTCATAGAGATAAAGACCCGCCCCCACTTCCTGTAGAGATAAAGACCCGCCCCCACTTCCTGTAGAGATAAAGACCCGCCCCCACTTCCTGTAGAGATAAAGACCCGCCCCACTTCCTGTAGAGATAAAGACCCGCCCCACTTCATGTAGAGATAAAAACCCACCCCACTTCATAGAGATAATGACCCGCCCCCACGTCCTGTAGATATAAAGACCCGCCACCACGTCCTGTAGAGATAAAGACCTGCCCCCACTTCCTGTAGAGATAGAACCCGCCCCATTTCATAGAGATAAAGACCCGCCCCCACGTCATAGAGATTAAGACCTGCCCCCACTTCCTGTAGAGATAAAGACCCGCCCCCACTTCCTGTAGAGATAAAGACCCGCCCCCACTTCCTGTAGAGATAAAGACCCGCCCCACTTCATAGAGATAAAGACTCGCCACCACTTCCTGTAGAGATAAAGACCCGCCCCACTTCATAGAGATAAAGAACCACCACAACTTCCTATAGAGATAAAGACCCTCCCCACTTCACAGAGATAAAGACCTGCCACCACTTCCTGTAGAGATAAAGACCCACCCCACTTCATAGAGATAAAGAACCACCAGAACTTCCTGTAGAGATAAAGACCCGCCCCCACTTCATAGAGATAAAGACCCGCCCCCACTTCATAGAGATAAAGACCCGCCCCACTTCATAGAGATAAAGACCCGCCCCACTTCATAGAGATAAATACCCGCCCCCACTTCCTGTAGAGATAAAGACCCACCCCACTTCATAGAGGTGAAGACCCGCCCCACTTCATAGAGATAAAGATCTGCCCCCACTTCCTGTAGAGATAAAGACCCGCCCCACTTCATAGAGATAAAGAACCGCCCCCACGTCCTGTAGAGATAAAGACCCTCCCCACTTCACAGAGATAAAGACCTGCCCCCACTTCCTATAGACATAAAGACCCGCCCCACTTCATAGAGATAAAGAACCGCCACCACTTCCTGTAGAGATAAAGACCCGCCCCACTTCATAGAGATAAAGAACCGCCAGAACTTCCTGTAGAGATAAAGACCCGCCCCCACTTCATAGAGATAAAGACCCGCCCCACTTCATAGAGATAAATACCCGCCCCCACTTCCTGTAGAGATAAAGACCCACCCCACTTCATAGAGATGAAGACCCGCCCCACTTCATAGAGATAAAGATCTGCCCCCACTTCCTGTAGAGATAAAGACCCGCCCCACTTCATAGAGATAAAGAACCGCCCCCACTTCCTGTAGAGATAAAGACCCACCCCACTTCATAGAGATGAAGACCCGCCCCACTTCATAGAGATAAAGATCTGCCCCCACTTCCTGTAGAGATAAAGACCCACCCTCACTTCCTGTAGAGATAAAAACCTGTCCCCAATTCCTACTGATATACACCCACCCCCACTTCATAGAGATAAAGACCCGTCCCCACTTCCTGTAGAGATAAAGACCCGCCCCACTTCATAGAGATAAAGACCTGCCCCCACTTCCTGTAGAGATAAAGACCCGCCCCACTTCATAGAGATAAAGAACCGCCACAACTTCCTGTAGAGATAAATACCCGCCCCACTTCATAGAGATAAAGACCTGCCACCACTTCCTGTAGAGATAAAGACCCGCCCCACTTCATAGAGATAAAGACCTGCCACCACTTCCTGTAGAGATAAAGACCCGCCCCACTTCATAGAGATAAAGAACCGCCACAACTTCCTGTAGAGCTAAAGACCCGACCCACTTCATAGAGATAAAGACCTGCCCCCACTTCCTGTAGAGATAAAGACCCGCCCCACTTCATAGAGATAAAGAACCGCCACCACTTCCTGTAGAGATAAATACCCGCCCCACTTCATAGAGATAAAGACCCGCCCTCACTTCCTGTAGAGATAAAGACCCGCCCCCACTTCCTGTAGAGATAAAGACCCGCCCCCACTTCCTGTAGAGATAAAGACCCGCCCCACTTCATAGAGATAAAGACTCGCCACCACTTCCTGTAGAGATAAAGACCCGCCCCACTTCATAGAGATAAAGAACCACCACAACTTCCTATAGAGATAAAGACCCTCCCCATTTCACAGAGATAAAGACCTGCCCCCACTTCCTGTAGAGATAAACAACCGCCACCACTTTCTATAGAGATAAAGACCCGCCCCACTTCACAGAGATAAAGAACCGCCACCACTTCCTGTAGAGATAAAGACCCGCCCCACTTCATAGAGATAAAGAACCGCCAGAACTTCCTGTAGAGATAAAGACCCGCCCCCACTTCATAGAGATAAAGACCCGCCCCACTTCATAGAGATAAAGTCCCGCCCCACTTCATAGAGATAAATACCCGCCCCCACTTCCTGTAGAGATAAAGACCCACCCCACTTCATAGAGATGAAGACCCGCCCCACTTCATAGAGATAAAGATCTGCCCCCACTTCCTGTAGAGATAAAGACCCGCCCCACTTCATAGAGATAAAGAACCGCCCCCACGTCCTGTAGAGATAAAGACCCTCCCCACTTCACAGAGATAAAGACCTGCCCCCACTTCCTATAGACATAAAGACCCGCCCCACTTCATAGATATAAAGAACCGCCACCACTTCCTGTAGAGATAAAGACCCGCCCCACTTCATAGAGATAAAGAACCGCCAGAACTTCCTGTAGAGATAAAGACCCGCCCCCACTTCATAGAGATAAAGACCCGCCCCCACTTCCTGTAGAGATAAAGACCCACCCCACTTCATAGAGATGAAGACCCGCCCCACTTCATAGAGATAAAGAACCGCCCCCACTTCCTGTAGAGATAAAGACCCACCCCACTTCATAGAGATGAAGACCCGCCCCACTTCATAGAGATAAAGATCTGCCCCCACTTCCTGTAGAGATAAAGACCCGCCCCACTTCATGGAGATAAAGACCCACCCTCACTTACTGTAGAGATAAAAACCTGTCCCCAATTCCTACTGATATACACCCACCCCCACTTCATAGAGATAAAGACCCGCCCCACTTCCTGTAGAGATAAAGACCCGCCCCCACTTCCTGTAGAGATAAAGACCCGCCCCACTTCATAGAGATAAAGACCCGCCCCTACTTCATAAAGATAAAGACCCACCCTCACTTACTGTAGAGATAAAAACCTGTCCCCAATTCCTACTGATATACACCCACCCCCACTTCATAGAGATAAAGACCCGTCCCCACTTCCTGTAGAAAGACAGACCTGTAAAGGAGATAGTTAAAGGTCAGGACTTTGCAGTAATTTTTGGGCTGAAAATGTCAATTTGTATTATTAAACTACATTGTAGTTTTGTTACTTGTTGCATTGGCCACTATAAAGGCCGCTTTACACGCTGCAATCTCACTAGCATGATCGCTAGTGTGCGTACCCGCCCCCATCGTTTGTGCATCACGGGCAAATCGCTGCCCGTGGCGCACAACATGGCGCGGATCCGTCACACTACTTACCTGCCTAGCGACGTCGCTGTGACCGGCGAACCACCTTCTTTCCCAGGGGGCGGTTCGTTCGGCGTCACAGCGACGTCACTAAGCGGCCACCCAATAGAAGTGGAGGGGCGGAGATGAGCGGGAGGTAACATCCCGTGCACCTTCTTCATTCCTCATTGCGGGTGGGACGCAGGTAAGGAGAGGTTCCTCGTTCCTGCGGTGTCAGGATGTGTGCGATGTGTGCTGCCGCAGGAACAACGAACAACATCGTACCTGCAGCAGCAACGATAATTGGGAATAGGGGGGCATGTCACCGATGAGCGATTTTGAACATTTTTGTGACGATTCAAAATCGCTCATAGGTGTCACACGCAACGACATCGCTAACGCGGCCGGATGTGCGTCACAAATTCCGTGACCCTAACGAGATCGATTTAGCAATATCGTAGCGTGTAAAGCGGCCTTTAGCCTATATTTACTAAAACTACAGTGACCATTTATAAAAACTGTAATGTAATGCTTCTGCCACTAGATGGAACTCCTAGGAAGTTTTTTTGACTCCAAAATAAAGTATAAATAATAAAGTTATTCTGTTTGGGCCTTAAGAGAAAGAGGCTGGGGGAGGGGGTGATGTTGGGTGGGAAAAAGAGCTGGAGTGACGGAGGCTTCAATTCAATCTCTCATTTCTCAGTACCGGAGAAACGGACTGGCCATGTAAAGCTATTACAAATAATTTGGAAGGTAAAATCCTGCTGATAAATTGAGGGAATATTTAATTTTGTTGTGTACAACTATTTGAAAAGGTTTATATACAGCTTATGTCGCGGGCGGAGGAGGGGACGCCGCGCTCTCCCTCTGCTGCTCGGGTCCGGCTGCCGCGGCTGCTGCGGCCTGCCGCTGCTCGGTGGCTCGAGCGATGGGCCGGATCCCGGGGACTCGAGCGGCGCTCCTCGCCCGTGAGTGAAAAGGGGAATTGGTGTTTTGGGATAGTTTATTGTCCATGACGCCACCCACGGTTGTGGTGATTTGTTAACACCACCGCTGCTCTGTATGGGAAGCCCGGGAGTGATGGTATGGAGCAGCCAGTTGTTGTGTTGCCCCTCCGTGGGTAGGGGTTGGTGATCCCGGGGCCCAGTGATGGGGTGTTGGATGGTGGACAGGCGGGTATGGGGCCTGTGGAGGTGCAGGGGCGCAGGGGCAGCGCTGTGCCGCACGGCACGGAGGTACTCACTCAGCCAGTAAACACGACACAGTTCTCGGTAAACAAACGGCTGGTTGGAGGGGTCCCTCGGACGGTTCACGGTGCTGATGTTCCCTGCAGTTAGCGGTGACGGTCTCTTCCCTGCACCTATGAAAGTCTCTTTGGTAGCGATGGGTTCCCACCGGTTACCCACTCCTCAGCTTCAAGCTGGGCCGAAGGAGCTCTACTCTTGCCCGCAGGCGCTGGCCCTGGGAAACTGGTGCCTTGGCGGTGGCGGTGTCTCCCCTTATCGGTCGGACTGTTGCCTTCAATCGGGACTTGGTTGTTAGGAGACAGACGTCCCCTTCACTGACTGATTTGGCAAATTATGGCGACTCCTAGCCTTGCCGGGATCCGAAAGGCCCCTGCCCTGGTGCTGACTGTTCTTCGTATACTGCTCCGGTACCGCCGGGTCACCACCCGTCCGCGGTCCTTCCAGCAACCTCCGAGCAGTCCCCCTGCAGACTATCACCGCCGTCTGCTGACCTTGCTGTCACAGTCCGGGGCACACACCCGGACCAACTTCAGGCTTTACTACTGTCACTTTTCTGTCACTTCAGCTTCTCTCCTTTACCACTTCACTGTTTTACTCCTTACTCCTCCACTTCCCTAGCTTAACTCCATTCCTCACTCAAGCTCTGCCTGAGCTCAACTCTTGGTTCCTCCTGCCTCCAGGGCTGTGTACTCCTCAGTGGGCGGAGCCAACCGCCTGGTCCACCCCCTGGTGTGGACATCAGCCCCTGGAGGAAGGCAACAAGGATTTTGGATTAGCTTGGTGTACCTGCAGGGAATGTGGGGTGCGTGTGGTGTTGTGACCTGTGACCCCTGGCTTGCCCAGGGCGTCACACTTACACACCGCGATCTGAAGCTGATCAGATGGCTGAATCCGGCAAACGGCAGTTCCCGTGTGGTTCTCCGATGCTGCAATGGCAAATCTACTACCTCTGCTTGCAGCATTAGTGAGAAAACATTTTGGGCCAACAACATATTAAGTATTTGCTGGAGACATTTCTGCTGCAAATGTCGCGGGCGGAGGAGGGGACGCTGTGCTCACCCACTGCTCGGGTCTGGCTACTGCTGCTGCTGCTGCTCGGTTGGTGGCTCGAGCGGTGGGCCGGATCCCGGGGACTCGAGCGTCGTTCCTCGCCCGTGAGTGAAAGGAGTTGGTTTGGTGTGAGGTTTAGGGATATTGTCCGTGACGCCACCCACGGTTGTGGTGAGGTTGTGACACCACCGCTGCTCTGGACGGGGATCCCGGAAGCGATGACAGGGAGCAGCTTGGATGTTGGTTCTTCCCTCCGTGGGTAGGAGGGTTGGTTGTCCCGGGGCCCGGTGATACTCACTGGCTGAGTGAGTACCGGTGGTACTCACTCAGCCAGTAATATACACGGAGTCTCTGGTCAAACGAACGGCTGGATGGACGGGTCCCAGAGGCGGCTGCGGTTGTTCTCCTCCCGGTAGGTTGATGGTGACTGCCTTTCCCTGCACCTGTGTTGTGTTACGGTTCCAATGGCTTCCCACCGGTAACCCGCTGCCCAGCTTGGATGGATGCTGAAGGAGTCCCTTTTGCCCGCAGGCTCTGGCCCTGGGAACTGTAGCCTTGGCGGTGACTGTGTTTCCCTTTACGGTGTGAGCTGTTGCCTTCAATCGGGTCTTGACTGCTGGGAAACCCCGGAGGTTCCCTTCGCTAATGGATTTGACCGGTTTTGCGGCGACTCCTAGCCTGGTCGGGGTCCGTAAGCCCTGCCGAATGGTGCTGGCTTCTCTTCACTCCCCGATCCGGTAGCGGCGGGCCACCGCCCGTCCCCGGTCCGTACGGTTCACTCCAATCAGCCTCTCCTGCAGACGGTCACCACCGTCTGTCAACCTTGCTGTATGTGCCCGGGCCACGCACCCGGACACGGTCAGTCTCCTCCACTACCACTTCACTCCTCTAACTCCAAAACTGATCTCTAATCTGACTCCTTTTCCCGCCTCCAGGACTGCGAACTCCTCGGCGGGCGAGACCAACCACCTGGCCCACCCCCTGGTGTGGACATCAGCCCCTGGAGGGAGGCAACAAGGATTTGTGTTTGACTTCGGTGTGCCTAACCGGGGTGTGGGTGTGTTGGTGTAGTTCTGTGACGACCTGGCTTGTCCAGGGCGCCACACAAATACTAAATTGTCGGCAGGAAAAACATTAAACAGCATACATTTTGCACTTATTTTGCATGTATTTTTGATGCATTTTTCATCAATCAGCAGAATAGCTAAAAAATGTTGCAACAACGCTTAAAAAATTGCCATGCTGCATATTAGAAGCTGCTTCAAATCTGCAAGGAAAATAAGCAATGTGTGCAAACTTCACTCGCTTTTCTGGCAGTAGGAAATCAATTCGTTTTTGTGGAAAAAAAACATGCGGAAAAATGCAACAAAAGGCAGCAAAACCTAACTACTGCAAACAACCTGAGGTTTGAAACAGCTTCAGATCTGCAGCAATGTCAATTCTATCACCATTTTTGCAGCATTTTTAACCTATGGGGCAAAAAATGCATAAAAAAACAACAAAAACAAACAAAAAAGGTGCAAAAACTTTCTTTTTTTCCTGACAATATTTCAGTGTTTGCAGCAGAAATGTCTGCAGAAAATCCTTAACATGTGCACATATGTGCCACCCTGCAGCAGTCGAACTGCTCGGATCCGGGGATACTGAGGCTCGAGGGTCTCCGGACCCGGGGTCCTGCGGCCACTCAAATGTAAAGGGGGTATTTACAGGGGATAAATGTTCGTGACGCCACCTGCGGGTGGCGGTAATGGGAGTACCGGGGCAGATGGTGTGGGGGCAGCCAGATGTCAGTCCCTCCGCAGGTAGGGAAGGCCCCGGACTCTGGGTGAATTGGCAGGATTGGGAGGTTGGGAGGCAGGGAGCAGGGTACTCACTGTGGGTCGGCATGGTGCTGGATACTGCTTTGAAAAGTCATTACACACACACTGCAGGTGAACCACAAGTCCCAATGCACCAGTGCTTCTTGGGAAGGGAGCACGTCAAGGTAACCTCTCCCGGTAGTATTGCCTGGTATTCCAGAGCCTGCCTTCGTGCCCAAATTTAGTGTTCGTTGTGGCCCCTCGGCATGAAGCTATTGGGGCCCCACTGCCCAGATGTCTGGCAGCTGTGCTCTTGACGGCTGACACACGGGACTTCTGTGGGTTGCTGTCCGTTGGGAAACCCCGTCCCCCTCTTTGTGTTATGGCTGCCAATCTCTGAGCTCTTGGGGAAAGTCCATAAAGCAACTGTCCTCCACAGGTTACTTGTCAGGTTGCCTGAAGCTACTCCCTGACCTAGGGTCCTGTACCCAGTCGTGCTCGGTACTGGTCCGGTTCTTGGGCCTTTGGTGCCGACAGCCTGGCCAGACTCTGTCACCTTTCCCAAGTCGCTGTGACCGGTCCTCGACTCCTCCGGTCCCGGACTATCGTCTGCGACCCAATCTAATCCGACCTCGTGGAAGCTCCAACTCCCCAGCCCCTCACTCTTTGAGGGCTACTACACAACTCTCTGGGAGCTGCTACTCCCAGCTCCTCACTATTTGGGAGCTACCACTCTTCTGCTGTCACTCCTCCCACCAGTCTGCCTGACCCCTAGGTGGGCGGCCCTTTCCCAGCTAGACCTAGCCACTGGTGTGTCTGTCCAGTCCTGGTGTGAGTGTGGATTGGGATTTGAATGCTGTTGTTGGCAATACTACTGGGTGGAACCTGGAACCAAGGGAGGGTAGGCCCTGCATCCCTTGGAGAGGGTGCAGTTCCCTGCGGCACCCTGATATACTCAGGGGCGCCACACATACCCTTACTGTCAATCTCCAAGAATTTGTGGGATGAGTTTAGTTTTGAATGCGGCCATTTATTTTAAAAAATAATAATAAAAAAAGCAAAAGCCAAGCCAGGCCAGTAACCTTCACATTCATGAAATATTAGCGATATTCTTTAATCAGCCAGAAGTTCTTTCTTGTGTCACAAAAATACAGGTCTGTCCTGTCTGGGCTTGGACACCGTAAGGCCTGAACAGTTCCTGTAGTGTTGGGCGGCATTATTCGACTAAATTAAACCAAAGCTGCCAACATGAAGGGTGGTACCCAGTCCGTATAATGTTTGGGAGGTGATATGTGTCACACTCATGTGATGCTAACACCCAAAGTTCCCCAAAAGAACATTGACCGGAGACTCACTCTTCTCCTTCAAAGTCCTGGTTTTCAGAAGATCCATAATTCAATAGGTTAAAATAATGACTGGTACATACATATACAAATGATATAACGGGCAGACACGTCCTTGTTTCCACCATGATGGTGTGAATAACACCCTGATATCACAGAGGACATATTTATGACATTATATGGCTGTCAGCACCAGCTTGCCACATATCCGTGAGTCACACCGGCGGGTCAAGGTCCACCGTCAGTTTCTGCATTCTTCTGACCAAACTTCTTTCTCATGACTGGATGTCAAAACAGCTTTCTATCATTGTATGTTTTAGTTTTCGGTCTAAAAACGTGATAAATAAACTTCTGTATGAAGTAGAAATTAGATCTTGATCCATCTCCAAATTCAACAAACTTTTCTCCAAACTTCATAAAACATCATTAGATATTTGATTTAAAATTAGTGCTCGGTACTGGTAACTAGTGATGAGCGGGCACTACCATGCTCCGGTGCTCTGTACTGGTAACTAGTGATGAGCGGGCACTACCATGCTTGAGTGCTCAGTACTTGTAACTAGTGATGAGTGAGCACTACCATGCTCAGGTGCTCAGTACTGGTAACTAGTGATGAGCGGGCACTACCATGCTCGGGTGCTCAGTACTGGTAACTAGTGATGAGCGGGCACTACCATGTGTGGCGCCCCAGGACCTGGTCGCCACAACAGCATTGCCCTCCCAAAAGGGTTAATGCTGAGCCTGGAGGTAATTGGGAGATCTATTGGCCAGTAAGTTAACACTCAACACAGTTCTCCCTCCGGCCAGCAGGGGGAGCTCTGAACCTGGAACTTCAGGGAGCATTCCTTAAGTCTGGCTGGAAGGAGGAAGTGTTAGTTAGTTTGGAGACAGGAGTGAAAGAGTGCAGACACAGAGTAGTGCTGCCTTGTAAACTGGGGCCTAGAGCTGGGATAGCTTGGCCCAGTGAAGCAAGGGGAGCAGAGAGGCACAGCAGAGACTCGGACATCGGAGTCTGTAGTTGCCAGGGCATAAAATCCATCCCTGGTAGCTGAATCCGGAGGGCAGGAGAGCTGCAAGCCCCCTGCCCCAGAAGCAATCTGAAGGTACAACTGCATCCCAAGGGCCTGGTGTGGGCTCCAGCAGAGAAGCACCAGAGAGGGCCTGCGCAGTCTACCACACAGAAAAGGGGACGAACAACAAGTCCCAGCAGCAAGAGGGCAATTGCTAACCCAAAGTGCAGTGTCCTAAAACAGCAGAGAAAGATTAAGGAGTAGGCCTCATACTCAACTGGCCAAAGATCACCCCAGGCACTTCCAGGCCGGCCGGATCATCTATACCATCTGTGACGGTCTCCCTGGACTAAGTTTCTGCCGAGTAAAAGAGGAGAAGGTAAAGAGACTACTGTTTGTGCCTGTTTCTTTCATTGCTTGTCGGCCCTGCACCGTGTTAGTCACGCAGCACCATAGACTTCCACAAGCACCAACTGTGCCCCGGGCATTGCTCCACCTGTGGGGAGCAGTACTAACATTGCTGCCATAACATCATCCCGGTGGCCTCACACAGCAGCGGCGGCTTAATAGCCGCATACCACAGGTGGCGTCACGAACAGAAACATTAAAGTCATCAGCCACATATTCAACTGACACCCACCAGGGCCACGGAGCCGGGCCCAGCCACCACTGACTACCACCGGACTAGTCCGGCCCGGCACCGGGTGTCCCATAGCCCTGGGGTGGGCGAGTCAACTTTTGGCGTCACGAACAGGATTTCGTGCCCGGTCACACCGGGTACTGTGCGCCTGAAGAACTGTGTAAAAGACTGTGTACTGGTTGTAAATTGCCGCCGCCATTAGCCGCGCCGAGCGCAGGAAGAAGGGGGGCGTGCCTGACAAAGAGCGCGAAGGGAGCGCGCCATCAGAGCAGAGCGCTGTTAACCCCGCGCGACCCGGAAGAAAATTTGAAAAGTGAACGGAGCCTGGTAAGGTTCACTAAGGGGGAGGAAGATGTCCGAATCCGAGGGAGAGCAGGTGGCTGCCATCGCCCAGGGCGCCGCAGCACCGGCCGAAGTAGTCCCAGTCGCCGTCGCCCCAGCCCCCACTATAGCGCCGGTAATGCCGATCACCATGCCGTACATACCAGGAGCAGAATGGCTGCCGCAGTACTCCGGGGAGTCCCATACCTTGAGTGACTTCAGAGAAAGCCTGCACAGCTTATTCCGGGTGTATCCGCTGACTGAGAGCCAGAAGGTGGGCATATTAATGGGACAGCTAGCCGGCGCAGCCCAGCGTGAAGCGAAGTCCTGGCCTGATACAGATAAAGGGACAGCAGCCCAGATACTGGCCAAACTAAAGAGCACTTTTGACACCCGCACCGCAGCAGAGATAAAGATGAGATTCTTTGGGTGCAAGCAACGGGCCACAGACAGCATAAGGGACTATGCCTTAAACTTGCAGGAGGCCCTGAAAGCAGTTAAACAGGTGGACCCAGAGAGTGTACGTGAAGAAGACAAACTCCTAACTGAGCAGTTCATAGAAGGGCTCCTGTCAGACGCCCACAGGACACAGCTGCGTATCATGGTCCTGCAGAACCCTGCTCTGGACTTTGCAAAGTTTAAGGACCAGGCCATCAGGGTACTGAGAGAATCTACACCGAATGACCCAGTACCCCTCCGGCCTCTTGCTATCACGTACCCCGGGGTGGTGCCTGCAACACGAGCCACTGCAGGGGCTGAGGCGCAGTCCCTGGATAAGGATCCCACGGCAGAGCTCAGACAGCAGTTCCAGGAGCTGACCAAGACTGTGGCTGCCCTTGCCAAGACCGTGCAGTCTCTACAAATGACCCCCTCGCCTGCAAAAATCGAGTTGGCCTCCAGCCCAGAAGACGTCCCATGGATGCGACAGAGGAGGATTCCGCCGACCCGAGGCAGAGACACAGACCGGTATGATTCAACAGGACAACCGATCTGCCGCCACTGCAACCAGGCGGGCCACATTGCACGACGCTGTCCTTTAAACGGGCTGAGCCTGGGGCCAGGAGCCAACCCCCAGGTGTGAGGAAGCCCGGCTCAAACCCCAGCCGCAGCAAGTATGTGGGAGGACGACCGGTCCTTCCCATTGTGCTGGATGGGATCCCTTTGAATGCCCTCCTGGATACGGGGTCCCAGGTAACAACCATCCCCCACAAACTGTACAAAAGATATTGGGCTGATTCAGACATTGACCATGGCCCAGATGATGATTTAACGATTGTGGCCAGTAATGGTCAGCCCTTACCTCAAATTGGGTACAAAGAAGTAACCATTAAAGTGGGGCGGGTGGAATTGCCATGTCAGGGGATGATAATTGTAGATATTGATCGCAAAGAATCTGACCCACTGCTAACCCTTGGTACAAATGTGATAGAAAATTGTATTGCCGAAGTGATAATTTTGTTGCAACAGGCGTCTGAAACTGCCAGCTCCGGGCAGCAGCGTGTCCTACAGAGGGAGATCAGAGCCCTGATGAGGAGGCAGCAAGTAGAGCTAGCCGGAGGAGAAATTGGCAGTGTGAGGGTAAGTGACCCCCTCCCCATTGTAATACCCCCAAGAAGTGAAATGTTGATATGGTGTCGGGCAGCAATAGGCCTCAAGGGTCAGGATTACCATGCCTTGGTAGAACCAGTGTATTCAGACAGTAGGCCTGGAGTCCTGATAGCCAGAGGGGTAGCGGACGTCCGCAAGGGGAGAGTGCCCGTCCGTGTCCTGAATTGTGGGGAGGAGGAGGCCAAATTGCCCCGGTACGCCACTGTAGCAAAACTGTACACTGTCAGTAACAATACCATTAAAGCAGTGGAACCCTTGATCCCGTCCGACCAGGCGGAAGACAATGGCTCCAAGGGGCAGCCGGAAGACTGGTGCCAAAAATTACATGTAGGCACCGACTCCACCCCCTCGCACCAAAAGCATGGGGTTTACCGGGTGGTACAGGAGTACGAGCGGGTCTTCAGCAAACACCCCCTAGATTTTGGGCAGGTGAAAGGGGTTAAACATCAAATCCCCACGGGTGATCATCATCCCATTAAAGAGAGATACCGCCCTGTACCCCCCGCACAGTATCAGTGTGCCAAGGAAATGTTACGGGAAATGAAGGAGGCTGGGGTTATCAGAGATAGTTGTAGCCCCTGGGCAGCTCCACTAGTGCTCGTAAAGAAAAAAGATGGTACAATGAGAATGTGTGTAGATTACAGGCAAATTAACCGCATTACACATAAAGATGCTTATCCACTGCCCAGAATAGAGGAGTCACTAACAGCCTTAAAGTCAGCTAACTATTTCTCCACCTTGGATCTCACCAGTGGGTATTGGCAGGTTCCCGTGGCAGAGGCGGACAAGGAGAAGACTGCATTCACGACACCAATGGGTCTCTGTGAGTTCAACTGTATGCCATTCGGGCTCTGCAACGCCCCAGGGACATTCCAAAGGTTGATGGAGTGCTGCTTGGGCCATCACAACTTTGAAACCGTGCTGTTGTACCTGGATGACGTAATAGTCTACTCCAAGACTTATGAGGACCACGTGAAGTTAACACCAAGCCGGTCAGGCTATGTGTACGCCCTCACCATTGTGGACCATTACTCTCGTTTCCTGGTAGTAGTGCCTGTGAAGGACCAGACAGCCAGGACAGCAGCTAGAGCGTTCCAGGCATCCTTTTGTCGACCTCACGGCTATCCGGAAAGGGTACTGACTGATCAGGGTCCTGCATTCGAGGCTGAAGTGTTCCAAGAGTTCTGTAACATGTACGGTTGTAAGAAAATCCGAACCACACCGTACCACCCCCAAACCAATGGACTGTGCGAGAAAATGAACCATGTGGTTATTGATATGCTGAAGACCCTGCCGCTGGAGGAAAGGAACCAATGGCCAGAAAAGTTGCCAGATCTGGTAGACCTGTACAACCACATCCCAGTGAATTCGACCAACTGCAGCCCCGCTTACCTGATGCGAGCCAGACCAGGCAAGTTGCCTGTAGACTTTGAGATGGGGACTGTGTCGCCTGAGGCGGTTCAAGAAATAGAGGATTGGGATACAGAACGGCAGCAGCGGTACCGTAAGGTCCAGGAGTGCGTAGAGAGGAGCCTGTCTCAAGCAAGAACGAGGCAAGAACAGCATTACAATCAAACAGCCCCAGCAACTCCCTTAGCACCTGGAGAACAAGTCCTCAAGAAGAAGCGGAAGACGCATAAATTGGATGATCAGTGGGAAAACGAGCCCTACACCATTATCCCCTCCAACTTTGACAATAGTAAGGTATGCCTCATAAGCAAAGATGAAGGCAAGACCTATCAAGCAATTTCCCGAGACCGCCTGAAAGCGTGCCCTGAACGGTGCAGAATCCAAAGAGAAATGGAAGGAGTACAAGGAAGTCCCCAAAGTCAAGAGAAAGGAGGGGAGATGATTCAAACCATCCTTGGAAAGTTCCCCAAAACTTGGACCCGAATAAACAATGCCATAGTGGTACCAGTTTTGACGTTTCCGCAGTTGGTCGAGCCAGAAACAGAAAAGGTTCCGGATCCACCTAAAGAATCGTCCGCTCCGGCACGAGATGACACGCCAGCAGTGGAGCAGGAGGATCAACCCCCTGTCAGTGGTGAACCTGTCATACCCTTGGCGACTCCTAGATCACAAAGGCAACCATCACGCTTACCTATGGGGGTTAGGCCCACCTGTAGTGCTGAGATAGAAGACGCACCACGTAGTCAGGGGCAAACACCAGAGCTACGTAGGTCCCAGCGCAGCACTCGGGGACAACCCCCTCTAAGGTATAGGGAGTCAACTGTATAAGGGAAAGAGTACTTATTAGGATGTAAATAGTTATGCAAAATGTCTGCCATGATGTGTACAAAATGTTTTCTTTTTCTTTGATTGTGAAAATGGACAATTGGGCCACTGGACTATGGGTGGCCAACACCTAAATTGTTCATAGTTAGCACCAGTGTGCTCAACACCCCTGAAGAAAAACCCGTCCGGCGTGCATAGAGTGGGGTCATCAATGCTCTGACGCACGCCCAGAGCCTACGTTGGGGGTTTGAACGCGGCGGGTCCCCCATGGAGCAGTGTAATGGACACCCGGCAGGGAGCCACACTGGACTCTTATAGTAATGTTTAAGGTTGTAACGTTAAAGTAATTGCGCCTCCCATAATGGGATGAAATGTTCTAACATGTCATGTTTGTCTCTACAGTCCGGGAGTACTGAATTTAACTAAGGGGGAGTGTGGCGCCCCAGGACCTGGTCGCCACAACAGCATTGCCCTCCCAAAAGGGTTAATGCTGAGCCTGGAGGTAATTGGGAGATCTATTGGCCAGTAAGTTAACACTCAACACAGTTCTCCCTCCGGCCAGCAGGGGGAGCTCTGAACCTGGAACTTCAGGGAGCATTCCTTAAGTCTGGCTGGAAGGAGGAAGTGTTAGTTAGTTTGGAGACAGGAGTGAAAGAGTGCAGACACAGAGTAGTGCTGCCTTGTAAACTGGGGCCTAGAGCTGGGATAGCTTGGCCCAGTGAAGCAAGGGGAGCAGAGAGGCACAGCAGAGACTCGGACATCGGAGTCTGTAGTTGCCAGGGCATAAAATCCATCCCTGGTAGCTGAATCCGGAGGGCAGGAGAGCTGCAAGCCCCCTGCCCCAGAAGCAATCTGAAGGTACAACTGCATCCCAAGGGCCTGGTGTGGGCTCCAGCAGAGAAGCACCAGAGAGGGCCTGCGCAGTCTACCACACAGAAAAGGGGACGAACAACAAGTCCCAGCAGCAAGAGGGCAATTGCTAACCCAAAGTGCAGTGTCCTAAAACAGCAGAGAAAGATTAAGGAGTAGGCCTCATACTCAACTGGCCAAAGATCACCCCAGGCACTTCCAGGCCGGCCGGATCATCTATACCATCTGTGACGGTCTCCCTGGACTAAGTTTCTGCCGAGTAAAAGAGGAGAAGGTAAAGAGACTACTGTTTGTGCCTGTTTCTTTCATTGCTTGTCGGCCCTGCACCGTGTTAGTCACGCAGCACCATAGACTTCCACAAGCACCAACTGTGCCCCGGGCATTGCTCCACCTGTGGGGAGCAGTACTAACATTGCTGCCATAACATCATCCCGGTGGCCTCACACAGCAGCGGCGGCTTAATAGCCGCATACCACAGGTGGCGTCACGAACAGAAACATTAAAGTCATCAGCCACATATTCAACTGACACCCACCAGGGCCACGGAGCCGGGCCCAGCCACCACTGACTACCACCGGACTAGTCCGGCCCGGCACCGGGTGTCCCATAGCCCTGGGGTGGGCGAGTCACATGCTCGGGTGCTCAGTACTTGTAACTAGTAATGAGCGGGCACTACCATGCTCAGGTGCTCAGTACTCGTAACTAGTGATGAGTGGGCACTACCATGCTCGGATGCTCAGTACTCGTAACTAGTGATGAGCAGGCACTACCATGCTCGGGTGCTCAGTACTGGTAACTAGTGATGAGCGGGCACTACCATGCTCGGGTACTCAGTACTTGTAACTAGTAATGAGCGGGCACTACCATGCTTGACTGCTCGGTACTGGTAACTATTGATGAGCGGGCACTACCATGCTCGGGTGCTCGTAACTAGTGATAAGCAGGCACTACCATGCTCGGGAGCGCAGTACTCGTAACTAGTGATGAGCGGGCACTACCATGCTCAGGTGCTCAGTACTCATAACTAGTGATGAGCGGGCACTACCATGCTCGAGTGCTTAGTATTCATAACTAGTGAAAAGCGGGCACTACCATGCTCGGGTACTCAGTACTTGTAACTAGTGATGAGCGGGCACTACCATGCTCAGGTGCTCAATACTCGTAACTAGTGATGAGCGGGCACTACCATGCTCAGGTGCTCAGTACTCGTAACTAGTGATGAGCGGGCACTACCATGCTCGGGTGCTCAGTACTCGTAACTAGTGATGAGCGGGCACTACCATGCTCAGGTGCTCAGTACTGGTAACTAGTGATGAGCGAGCACTCCATGCTCGGGAGCACAGTAATCGTAACTAGTGATGAGCGGGCACTACCATGCTCAGGTGCTCAGTACTGGTAACTAGTGATGAGCGGGCACTACCATGCTCAGGTGCGCAGTACTCGTAACTAGTGATGAGCGGGCACTACCATGCTCGGGTGCGCAGTACTCGTCACTAGTGATGAGCGGGCACTGCCATGCTCGGGTGCTCAGTACTTGTAACTAGTGATGAGCGGGCACTACCATGCTCGGGTGCGCAGTACTCGTCACTAGTGATGAGCGGGTGTGGCGCCCCTGACCTGGTCAGGCACCACTGAGTACTGCACCCATGCTGGGGACAGTACAAACAGGTAATCCAGAAGGCTGAGCGAGGTGTGACTACACAGGCGCATAGTGATCAGGTCTCACACATGTACCTTTGAGAGGACCCCTGGGGATCCCAGGAGGGGGCGAAGCCTCCACCTCCACCCGAGGGGTGGAGGGGGCGAAGCCTCCATCTCCACTCAAGGGGTGTGGTAGAGAGCCTGGTTGCTAGGTGGCGTAGGCAGGCACAAAAGGGAAAAGAGGAAGGAGGAGGAGAGGAGCAGTCTGAAGCAGAGTGTGGAGGAGTGAGGAGCATGGAAGTGGAGCTCAGACAGGAGTAGCAGTGCAGGTCCCACGAGTGAGCCGGTTTAGTGTGCAGCTCAGGGAAAGCAGACGTGAGGAGCAGACCCTGGAGCTGTGGCAATCTAACAGCGTCCGCGCAGTGACTACCGACGGGGGAGAACGGTCACCTGGGAGTGCTACCCGAAATCCACACACAGCTAAAGAGAGAGCAACGGAGTGGAAAGTAAGGAGACTGTCAGGGAGAACCAGGCCCAAACGGGTAGCAGGTCCCAGTGCAGGGATAGATTCACCTTTCCTTTGCCAAACCTGCATGAGGGGGCACTTTACACCCCCAAGACAACACTACAGAGTCCGCAGCCACGTAGCCACAGTTAGGGCCCATAGTTCACAGGAGGCAAGCAGCCGGAGTGTCCTGGTCCAGGCTACAAGCAAACGGGCCAAAAAGAAGGGGAGAGAGGCGCCAGCAACTTCCCTGGGTGACCCCCATAGGGACTAAAAGTCGGGGTTACCCCAAAACGTAAAGGGCTAAGGAAGGCGAGTCGGTAGCCACCCTCATCAGTCAGCCTGAAGGACACCTGGTTCCAGCCTGGTTCATCCCAGCTACGTCCGGGTTACTCACCCTGCCACCTTCCGTGAGTAAAACCCCTGAAAGACATCCTGCTTGTGTTGAGTTATTCTGCGCCTTGTGGTTCTACACACCTACACGGGACCCTGGGGCATGCCTCACTCTCAGGAGGCTACTACAACTGACTGCACCTACCATCAGCCCCAGGCACCCCTAACCTGCAGTGGCGGTCTCCACTGACCGCAATTCTGAGAGTGGCGTCACGACAATCCTAGAAGAAGGTTCCCTACCTGTGACCAGACTGTTCCATCCATGTGGAGTCCCTGAAGGTAATGCACCGACACAACACTTGCGGGGCTTCACATCTGGCGTCACGAACAGGATAAGGACTAGACCTGTCCAGACAGGTGACCATGTGCCTGGGCGGTCCGCTTGGAAAATTGGAAGCGCCGCCATATTGCCACCATGAAAAGCGCGCTGAAAAACAACAGCAGCCCGCGCTGGGAGAAGTTACCGCCCACGAAGAGGTGTGGCTACCCAGAGATCCCCTGAAGAGTCCTGACCTCGCAAGTGATGAGAGCGGAGGCGTTCAGAGACGTCGGGACAGAAAGGGAGCCAGAAGCCTGCTGCTAGAAGAAGGAGACGCAGAAGAAATGGCGTCTGAACGCAGAGACCCAGAACCAGGCTCCGCTGCCTGGTGGTATCGGGAACTTGCCCAGTTCTGCGACCAACTGGAGGCCAGGGTCGTATGGCAGATCAGCGAGGGACGCACGGAGCTCCTGGAGATGGCTGCAGCGGTTCAGGCCTATGAGAGGGGAACCGCACGACGAGTGCCAGACCGAGCGGCGACGACTCAGACCCCGATGATGCTACCGATGGGTGAGTCCTGTGTTGCCACTGCCAGCGCGAGTGCCCCGACCCCTGTTTCCACACCCGCGGTCCCTGATGAGATGCCCGGCGCGGCGACGCTGAATCAGGCCGCAGCCACGTCAGGTGCGGCCCGCCGAGCCCAGGCCGCCGCAACGATGCCCAGCCCGGCCCGCAAAGATCCGGCTGCCACCGCGACCCTCCTCCACGCCGCAGGTGCGACCCGCCAAGGACCGGCTGCAGCTGCGACGCCAATCCAGGCCGCAGAAGCGCCCAGCCCTGCCCGCACAGATCCCATCGCAGCTGCGACGCCAATCCAGGCCACAGAAGCAGCCCGGCCCGCACAGATCCCATCGCAGCTGCGACGCCAATCCAGGCCGCCGCAGCGATGCCCTGCTCGGCCCGCCAAGACCAGGCCGCTGCCACGCCAGGCTCGGCCCGCCAAGACCAGGCCGCTGCCACGCCAGGCTCGGCCCGCCAAGACCAGGCCGCTGCCACACCAGGCTCGGCCCGCAAAGACAAGACTGTACAATCATTTACCCCGGCCTGCCAGGTCAGAGCAGACACCGCTCCCCAGCCCAAGGAAGTCCCTGCTAGGAAGTCCCTGCTGGGGGAGGACCCCGAATACTGGAAGCTGAAGGCTGATCTAGAGGCCCACTTCCCAAAGGAGATGGTGGACCGGTATCTGCTCCCTCCGCATACTCACAGGAAGACTCCTGCAACATTCATGCCAAAGGGTCCCCCGCCCTGGCCTGCTGATGAAAATCCATCCCTAGCGCTGCCACAAGAGGAGTGCCCAGAAGAACTAAGGGGGAGGGGAGGCCAGGAAGCTGAGAAGCTGACCCCAGAGCCATCAGCAGTGGATGCAGCACCAGTCCAAGAGCCAGAGATGCTGCTGTACTCCCGCTGGGATGAAGAGAGCCCGACACCCTCCGCTGAGGAAGATTTGTCCAGAAACCTCACCTGGGAGCCTGCAAGCAGTGAAGTAGCAACCCAGCAGAATCCAGCCCGCAAGACACGGCGCCGCAGCAGAACAAAGTTTTCCCCTGCACAGCAATCTCCGAATAGGAAGGATGAAGTAACAGCCAGAGACTTGGAAGAGAAACGGTCTTTAAGGAGAGCCAAATCCCAGGTCAGAGGCCCACTTTGTCGTGGAGTAGTGGAAGACTTTAGTTTAAAATCAGGATATGGCTTTATAGTTGTACCTGGAATGAAAGAAGGCATCTTTGTGAACAGAAGGGATGTTAGAGCCCATTTGCCTAGAGGACATCCAGGAAGAAACCTACGGGTGGGAGACTCAGTGGAATTCACCATGCACCAAGGAGAACGCGGATGGTACGCACTGGATGTTACACCATGTCCCAGAAGTCCCTACAGAAACCCTACTGTCTCAACAACAGAAAAAGAAACAGACACAGAAGAAGAGGAAAGAAAAGACAAAGAACCCATTGATGAGACCACTACAGATGATGACAGAGATGGAGAAAGCAACAGGTGCCGCAGCCCTACAGGCCCAAGCCCTGGTAAGGAGGAATCTGTGTAAAGCATGTAAAGTAAAGTACAGAAGTTAAAGTTTGAAGTTTTGCAACGTTAATGTTCAAGAAATGTGCCCACATGAACTAATGTGAGAAACCCATGAACCTTAAGGCTATGAACTGGCTATAGCCACAAACTCTCGCAGTGTAAATAGTTACCCCAGAGGTACCACCACCAGAGCCAGCCTGTTTAGGGGCCTGGCTCGCCTGCAACCAGGGAGCACGCCTGTTTATGGGGCCTGGCTCTCCACCACAAAGAGGGTACCTGGTCAGCATCAACTGTGGAGGCCGCCTCTACATCCTGCCAGAAGAGGCTGAAGGCGCGGCTCCACCAGGCCAGGTATACCCTGAAACCACCAGACCATGAAAGCCGCCTCTACATCCTGCCAGAAGTGGCTGAAGGCGCGGCCAACGAGAGAGGGTTTAGGGTGGGTTAACGGACTTGTGGGTGGAGGGTGGTGATGTATGGTACCTGGTGGTTTTAAAACGTTTTACCATGTTTTAATGTTTTATGCATTTTAAAATGTTGTCTTGCAGCCCGAGGACGTGCTGGTGATAACTAAGGGGGAATGTGGCGCCCCTGACCTGGTCAGGCACCACTGAGTACTGCACCCATGCTGGGGACAGTACAAACAGGTAATCCAGAAGGCTGACCGAGGTGTGACTACACAGGCGCATAGTGATCAGGTCTCACACATGTACCTTTGAGAGGACCCCTGGGGATCCCAGGAGGGGGCGAAGCCTCCACCTCCACCCGAGGCGTGGAGGGGGCGAAGCCTCCATCTCCACTCAAGGGGTGTGGTAGAGAGCCTGGTTGCTAGGTGGCGTAGGCAGGCACAAAAGGGAAAAGAGGAAGGAGGAGGAGAGGAGCAGTCTGAAGCAGAGTGTGGAGGAGTGAGGAGCATGGAAGTGGAGCTCAGACAGGAGTAGCAGTGCAGGTCCCACGAGTGAGCCGGTTTAGTGTGCAGCTCAGGGAAAGCAGACGTGAGGAGCAGACCCTGGAGCTGTGGCAGTCTAACAGCGTCCGCGCAGTGACTACCGACGGGGGAGAACGGTCACCTGGGAGTGCTACCCGAAATCCACACACAGCTAAAGAGAGAGCAACGGAGTGGAAAGTAAGGAGACTGTCAGGGAGAACCAGGCCCAAACGGGTAGCAGGTCCCAGTGCAGGGATAGATTCACCTTTCCTTTGCCAAACCTGCATGAGGGGGCACTTTACACCCCCAAGACAACACTACAGAGTCCGCAGCCACGTAGCCACAGTTAGGGCCCATAGTTCACAGGAGGCAAGCAGCCGGAGTGTCCTGGTCCAGGCTACAAGCAAACGGGCCAAAAAGAAGGGGAGAGAGGCGCCAGCAACTTCCCTGGGTGACCCCCATAGGGACTAAAAGTCGGGGTTACCCCAAAACGTAAAGGGCTAAGGAAGGCGAGTCGGTAGCCACCCTCATCAGTCAGCCTGAAGGACACCTGGTTCCAGCCTGGTTCATCCCAGCTACGTCCGGGTTACTCACCCTGCCACCTTCCGTGAGTAAAACCCCTGAAAGACATCCTGCTTGTGTTGAGTTATTCTGCGCCTTGTGGTTCTACACACCTACACGGGACCCTGGGGCATGCCTCACTCTCAGGAGGCTACTACAACTGACTGCACCTACCATCAGCCCCAGGCACCCCTAACCTGCAGTGGCGGTCTCCACTGACCGCAATTCTGAGAGTGGCGTCACGACAATCCTAGAAGAAGGTTCCCTACCTGTGACCAGACTGTTCCATCCATGTGGAGTCCCTGAAGGTAATGCACCGACACAACACTTGTGGGGCTTCACACGGGCACTGCCATGCTCGGGTGCTCTGTACTCATAACTAGTGATGAGCGGGCACTACCATGCTCGGGTGCTCGGTGCTCAAAATGAGCAGTTGGACTTTCAGACGGGTGTGAATTGTGTACCAAGTATAATGGAAGATCTTCCAGAAAAATGCTGTAGTTCCCCATTGACTTCCATTGAATTTGGTACTCAAGTCGCGCACATCCGAGCTTCCAACTGCTTGTTTTGAGTTCTTTGCTCTTCCCCCTGTTTTTGACCTTGGCTTGTCTCACCTTGCTCTTGACTGTCCTCCTAGTATCTGACCCCAGCTAATGCTCTGGCTACTATTTTGTTTCCTGATTGTGGCCCTGTTTTTTTCCATCCAATTTCTTTGCGGGCTACTTTTACTATTTTTTTGCCTCATGCTCTCCTTTATGCCTAGCAGCTACTTTGTGGACCCAACCCAGGGGCCCCATTGTAAGTTCAAATTATCGTATACTGGTCAGAGTGGGAAACCGGGGAATTTGCTAGCTCCATGTCTTTCCACTGTTGCTGTTTTGAGCACACTCTCCACTACAACGGGAAGGAACTGCGTCTCAGCTTTGACCACCTCCGAGGAAATAAAAATAGTAAATAAAAAAATTATCCTTTTTTTTTTATATATACATATATATATATATATATATATATACATACTATATATATATATATATATATATTATATATATATATATATATATATATATATACACATTTTTTATATATATATATATATATATATATAGTGTATATATATATATATATATATATATATATACTTTTTTATATATATATATATATATTATTTATTTTTTTAACTTTGTTCTTACCATCTTACATCTAATTAATGAAGCTAAATTGATATGTGGGACTTTTGCTTTAAGATAATGGAGCCATAGATAAGACATTATCGCATTACAGTTACAGCACCTCAGGACAAATCTAGTTTTGCTTGATATCGTATCGAAAAATAGCTGATTGCATGAACTGAATGTAACTTACTGAGTATTTCTTGCCATGTTTACCAGTATTCGTGACCTTGTTTGCTTCACAAAAGGCTCTGATATGCTGACGATCGCCCAACAGGAAAAAGTCATCAATTCTAATCCTTACTAATCGGTGTCAATAATTAATCAATTATTTCAGTCTTAAAGCCACCATACCCATGAGATTATGGTCATGCCAAACTGCCGATGTAGGCATGTCCACCTATTGTGTATTGGGGTCTCCTGACAATCCCCCAATAAGGGGTTGTAACGCTCGCGGCCGCTGTGGGGGCAGCGAGCGGGACCACTGGACCGCAGGGGGAAGCTGAGCTTACCCTTTAGTGGGAGGGGGTTAACAAAGCACCCACTGCGGGGCGAACGCCAGGTACCACTCCCAGGGCAGTGACTGGGACTGTTGCAGCTGACCCCCAGGGCAGATGATGGACTCAGGAATAGATGGGTACAGGCGTAGTGACTGGTCTGGGCTGGACAGGTGGGTACGGACAGAAATGGTGGGCATGACAGAGGCACACAGATATGGGAAGGCAGGAAATGGAGATGGGCACAGGAATGACAAGACAGGAGCTGAGGACCTGACAACTAGCTAGGTCGCAGACTGAAACACTGACTAACAAGAAGCATTGCGCAGGCACCTCCCCTAATGGGATGGTGCCTCAAATACACAGTGCTTCTCAGCCATAGGCTGAGAGGCATTTCCGGGAATTGGTGTGCTTAAACGGCAGCCTTTAAGAGGAGGACCGATGCACGTGTGTGCCCTATGCACGCTCACGGGAGACCTGGGCTGTGTGCACAGGCCCCAAGAGGGGAAAGAGGCAGCAGCACACGTGGATGGCCGGGGGAATGTGGTGAAGACGCAACCCGACCGGCGCATTGAGTAAGTCGGCGTCTTTGCAGGGACGCCGGTACTACAGTGGTGTTGGGGTAGAGAAGGATCCTGTAGATTGAATTTTTACTTTCATCCCTTCTTTTTTTCTCCATTCAGAAAACCGGCAGCAAGAGAAGTTTTGCATCGTTTCACTCTACCCTCCCCATAGAGAAAGCTTCAATACTCGACATGAGAGTGGGAAGAGATAACCATTGGCTAACTATGGAGACCTACAGCAGATAAATCACTATTATATATATATATATATATATATATATATATATATACTATTATCATATTTTATATCAATATGTCAATGCTACATTTTGGCATTATACTCAATGACACATTAGCTAGTTTAAAGCCTATGTGTATGTACATGTTTCCACAGATTTTTTTAGTTTTATTGTTCATTTACTTCCTAATTACAAAGTTAAAAAACTTTCTTAATCGTCTTCATGAAAAATGTTCTTCCATTTTGCTGCGGAAGAGAGACGAGTGCTTTCTCCCTCTCCCCCTTTCTTTTGTCAGTGTTAAAGCCAAGGGAGCGGCATGGAGAGGGGAGGAAGTATCTTCAGTCTCAGGGAGGGCAGAGAAAACTGGACATAAAAAAAGAAAATATTCAACCTGGACAATGAGCCAAAAGTATTTTTTACCTAATGGATATTAACTTATACGGAATTATTAAAATAAAGCAGTTTCTGTCCCTTATTTTATCTCGAAGGTAGGTGTACTGTGCACCCGATGTTGTGAAAGGCTGCAACTAGCATAGATTATTATATGTGGGATTTCTTGGTGAGGCTCAGACAACCATTTGAAATCCAGAAGAAAATAGACAACTTACATGGTTGTGTGGCTACCAAATATGTGAAGCACTAATAAAAAATTATAAAAGTAGAAAAAAAAAAAACACTTGTGTATCTTACAATGGTTTCCACTAGAAAATCTCATCAGATTCATCCACCTGCAAAAGACATTGTGTGCATATACCCTATACCCGTAATGCATCCTAATGGCATGTGTGATGCTAGTCACTACTTACGGGTAGTACAGATGGTAGAGTAGTCAGGAAAGCCAGGGTCTGGAAACAGGAGGACATGTATGGCCACAGGGAGTATACAGAGGCATAGTCAGGTCACGATATGAGGGTCAGAATTCCGGTAAGGCACGTAATGGATTCAGGGAGTAAACTGAGACGTGGTCAGGTAACGGTCCGAGGTCAAAAGCCAAGTGGTCGCTACAGGAACAGGGAGCAGGCAGAGAGCAGTCAAACAACAGACCTGGGTCAAGACACAAATATCAGAACACAGGCAGGAACACAAGCCAACAGCACAACAACAGAACCAGAATGTACGACTGGCAAGGTTCTGGAAGAGCATGCTCAGTAAAGAAGCAGAGCAATTACCAGGAAGATGCAACACCTGAGCAATCAGCACCTCCCAAAACCAGTATGGATGCTTGCACTGTCAATCAACCTGCCAGCCCAGGAAAACACAGCAAAGCATCTTCTAGTTGTGTGAGATGCTCTGCACAGAAGAATCGTGACAACAGGTTTACCGAAGGGTCCAATCTGAGGGTCTTTTTTTAAACCATCAGAATTGACAACAGGGATGTTTCCCAATCTCTAATCACATGATCGGGGACCCATTTGGAGAGATTACCCTTTGATCAAGTCACTGACCACAGTGATTAAATGATTAAGTCGTCCGGATCGGAGATTCCTTCAATCCTGGTCATACTCAGAAGTGTTGAATGAACGGGTCTTATGTTGTTAAACCCATTGACCCTCACCAACTACGCCCAGAACCCTCACAAAATTAATGGAAAAGGTAAACAAGACCATCAGAACACATTGGCGCAGTGGCTTTCAATTTTGGGGCATTCGTGACACCAGTATTAGACACCGACAGAAAAGGGTCCCTGTGCAAGAACAATACATGGGCCCTTTGCAGTCCAAGAGTTCATAAAAATGCAAGATTGCACCTGCTTTGGAGAAGATAGTGGGGCCCCTAGCCTCTTGGACCATTGGTAGGCTCCATATACATGGATTTGGTTGTGCATAGATGGTAAAGATTGGTAGAATGAAACTACGGCAAATCTGTCCTCCAGTATATGATGCCTCCACATTGGCAACTAATACATCTCCGTAATACAGCAGCTCATAGAGCAGGACCAGGGGCGGACATGCCATTGGTGTAATCTCTGCGGCCGCACAGGGGCCCAAAATGTAAGGGGGCCCATTTCTACATCCAAAGCAGGTGCAATTTTGCATTTTTATGAGCTCTTTGGCTGCAAAGGGCCCCTATATTGTTCTTGCACAGGGGCTCTTTTCTGTCTGTGTCTGCCAGCGAGCAGGACAGAAGTGTTGTTCTGTATATGTATATGTACAAAATAGGAGGCATACTGGGGTACAAGGTGGCTTAATGGACTGCTCCGTGTGCCGTATAATGGAGGTTGGAATTTGCGTGGCGCATACTACACTCACGTTCATGAGCCTCAAAGGGAGTGTGGCAGCACAAAATGACTGATCAAAGCGAGCACAGACCCTCAGGCCAGGGGTGAAACGATCGCAGTCTCAATGATCGCGACAGTGACCGGGCCCGGGGTTGAAGGGGGCCTGCTGCCTCCAGCCCCTGCTGCAGCTGGATGTGTGTCAAAGGGCGCATATCCAGCTGAAATGCATTGCAGTGAAGAGGCCTGTGGTGTCCCTTGCACTGTGATACAATCTGCTGACTGTATGGCAGGCAGCTAACATCAGCATCTACGTGACTGATGGCATCGCATGACAGTGACATCATGCGTCGCTATAGCAGGGACACTAATGTCAGCTGCCTCCCACTGTGGGCTGTCTACACAGGAGAACGTTGTACGACGTGGGAGCCGGGGAGGGGGAAAGTACAATTTTTTTAATTTTTTCCATAAGAAACAGAACAGAGGCATATTTACCAGGATGGGGACATATGCCATGAGGGGCAGGCACAAATATATACTAGGCAGGACCCAGGAGGAGGACAAATAAACCAGGAGGGGGATATACATACCAGGAAGGAACATAAATAACAGGAGGGGACCAGGTTGGTGACATGAATACCAGGAGAGGGACATGTATACCAGGAGGTTTCCCAGAATGAGACCATATACACAATGATGGGGACATATATACACCAGGATGAGGGTTATATTTACCAGGATAGGAGACGTATATACCAGGATGGGGGACATCTATCAGGATGGGAGGCATTTATACCAAGACGGGGTCATATATACGAAGATGAGGAAAATATTTACCAGGAAGAAGCCCAGGATAACATGCATTTGAACAGGATGGGGGACATTACTATATATTGGGGGGGGGGGGGGATGGGCAACTCATATGTCCTTATAGGATTTAGAATGCTAAATGTATAGATACATATACATACGTCTGACCAACATGGCGGGGCAGGTCCAAATTTTACACAAGGGCTCATCAACCTCTAGTTACGCCACTGGGTGAGGCTAAGCTGTTCAGTGCACCTTCCCACCTACTTTTTTTTCCATTTATCTCCTCCCTCTTCGTCCTTGATTGACAGTCCTGACTTTGCAGGAGCCAGCGTAGGGCGGAGTTATACAAAAAGGGGAGATAGGTGGGAAGGTGCAGTGAATTGCGTGACCAAAGGTGCACCGAGAGCTCGTGCACATGAACCTCCATCTCTCCACTGACAGATGGATACTGGTCCCATCGCTGCATCTACCATGGTTTTATGGATGTCCTACAGATATGCCATAAATGTAGAGTATGAGAAAACCCCTTTAAGTGATTCTTACATAACCTTGTCCACCTTTGCTCTAAACTTTACATTATAAACCAGTTATGCGGAATTTGCATTGATGAAAGTTTGAATGAAGATTTTATTAAGACGTAGTGAGAAAATGTTAGTAATGAAATTACGAAAATATTACAATTTTGGCAGTAGAGTTAGAAATCACAACAATATTTCTTCCTTGCTTTTGTCTTTACTCTTCTTTGGAGAGCGCTTCTTTCAGTTCCTTAAGAAACTGCTCCACTTTTTCCTGGACTTCCTTAGCATGAAAGTCATTCTTTAGTTTTTCCAAGTGAGGCTTAGCCCGTTCCTTCAGTAACTCCATATTCTTATGCACATCTTCCTTCAGCTCCTTCATTTCCTTCTCAAATTCTCCTTGTAAGCTGGTGCGATATTTCTCGTATTCTGCATGGACGCCTTCCACATAGGGTTCCACTTTGACGCGCAGCTTGTCCATCTCCGAGCGCAGCTTGTCCCTACCCTCTGCCGCGATGCTTTCCATATTTTCAAAGAATTTGAGCACATTCCTGCTTATTCCAGCGAGGAGATCAGATCCAACCGGCACGACTTTC